>NW_020955987.1:219226-284372 GCF_003031625.1 Empidonax traillii | reverse complement strand
CTGCCACTGTCCAAGCTCGCTTGGCCCCGGCAGATGAACCTCAGGATTAAAGGGTGGGCTCAGTTCCGTGCACACTGTGTCTCACCTAAAAAATCCAATGCGCAGGCTGGAAGGTGGAAAGACCTTCCCCGGTTCTTCGTTCGCGAAGAGACTGGCCATATATATATAATTCACACACTACTTTGTCCCTTAGAAAAAATTGTCTAATCTGGTAGTACTATCTCATTCAAAAATATTCTAACATGGTGTGTGCATTTCTCACTGGGCCAGAGGGGCATGAGCGGTTAATCCAGTTTCAAACATAGTCATTGTTCATTCCTTAAAAACCTCACTAATGATGTTTTTACTTTAGGTTTCTAACCTTGCTTTTTGCTTTGTTTTGGCTGGTGTTTTATTCACTGAAGCATTCCTCTTGTCAAACAGACAAGTACTCCTGATAAATGTGCTTCCAACGCACTAAAGCTGAACACAACTGTCTTGCACTACATATGCTATCGCTGTTTCTTGATGCGCGAGACCTGTAGGTGAAATATCTTTCATGCAGCTCATCCATGCAAACACTGGCAGTCTGCTAACAAGGAAGACTTTCTCCTGATACATTTTAATACAGGCTATCAATGTCTTCCCACATTCCACTTCCCTTCTCCTAGATATAACACTGCTTGTCAGGAAGTGTCCTTTGAAGATGAAGAGAATGTACTTATCAGAGCTCTCCCACTTCATTTTCTTCCCTGTGTCAGAGAATGAACAAGCTGGAGGTTTTGGTCTGTTCTGCTTGGTGGTCTATGCTGGGCTTGGATGTCGCAGCTTCATGAAAAATGAAAGGTCTGAGGAACAGAAAACATAGCCTGAGGTTCCTGCAACACCAAAACAAGGCAAAATAGAATGAGCAGAGATTAGAACTAAAAGAACTGTGTCTGAATGTCACCAAGAATGCTGCATATGGCATATAGGCAGCATTATCCAAGGTTCAAAACTTCCCCATAGAAGATCCACTGAAGCTGAGACAGTAAGGAGATCACTGCTAGCTTTTTCACATAGTATGGCCTTAAAGGGTGCCCAAGGATTTTTGGTAAGCAATTGCCAACATCACTAGTCAAGATGGTCAAAACCAGATGAGAATAAAAAACCCCAACAATTAAAAAAAAGAAAAAAAAAAAAGGCAGGATTCTGTTCACATCTAAAGAGATGAATAAGTTTTATATGGGGGATGAGGTTCTGCTAAAATCAGATTTAAAAATTCCTCTCAACCTAAAGGTTATCTAACAGGAACTTCCAGTGTTAACTTAGGATGTGAATGTTGGATACCTTGATTGATGGCACTATCTGAGAAACAGAGAGTAAAATTATGGCTGCTCAACCCCCAGTCTAAAGCAAAGAATTGCTGTCAGATGTAAGTATTGCTAGAAGAGCATCCGGACACTGTTTAGCACTATAGTAATCTCAGCACGTTATAAGCTTGGTCTTTTGATTTCCCTTCTGATTTCTCTCAGTAATTTGACTTCCTAGCACACAGAGTGAGGTTGGAGTCTCGAATGCCTGAAGGACATGATAGTGTTGTACAACTATACAGTACTTTGAATGGTATGAAATGAAGTAGCAAAATATCACTACAAAGAGAAACTGGATGGTGATAATGCTCTCACAATAGTCAAGCTTAAGCACAGCATCTTTCATTAGCAGCAGCTCTCTCACAGTGCCTGAGTTTAAAGTTCATACTTTCATTTTGATTTTCTGAAAGACACTACACTCTTGTCACCTGTTGAAATGCTACTTGTAGGTATCTATGACTGACAGAAATCCGCAGAAACATGGTCTGGAAGAGTTGTGTATTTTTATTGTGTTTCCAAGCTGTTACCTTAACAGAGATGGAGTGTATATTACAAACATCCTTCAGAACTGAAAACAAAATGCCAGTGCTGGGGTTTCAATTTCAACAACTCTGTCAAATACAAGCACTTGTCAGTGGAAACCATGATATCTACTCAAAAAGACCTAGCAGCTATCTGTATGTCTAAGTCGATATTAAAAAAGAGATTGAGAAGGCTAATAGCCCTCAGTTGCCTCCTTTTGCCATGCCCTGCTGAAAGCCAGCACAGCAGGGAGTGGCAGCTGTGTGAGAGGTCAGGCCTAGCTGTTTTGGTGAAAAAGCCTGTTTCAGCTCTGGTGATGATACAGTTGAAAGTCTCGTGCCATCTCAGACACTGTCAGGTGTCACGATCCCTCTACAGGGGACACACTGAGCTGGCATAGTTATATTATGAGAAATTGAATTTCCCGCAATACAGAGGCCTTGAAACACTCTGCAAATTACTGCTGCATACTCAACAGGTAGCCTCAACCCCAGTAAAATTTTCCATGGGGGCATTTTGTATTGGGAAGCTATGGTTTTCATCATCCATCATCATCATCATCATCATAATCACATACATACATGAACGTATACATTCTCTTGCATTTGCAGCTGTGGAGAGAGGAGGAGTGTGTGCTCAGCCAAAGCAACTTTCACAGACAGATGAGAAGAACATTATCAACCTTTCTTGTCAGTCAGCTTGTAGTGTATAGCAGGTAAAGAGAGATTGACATTCTTTCAGAGATTATGCAATGTGCAAAGTTGGTATTTTGATTGTTAAGATGTCTAAAGCCTCGGAAATTTCAATAACTACGTGTTCATGCCGCTTTGTACCCGTATACCACCCTCAGGGTTTCATGAATCAAAGCAGAGAATTGTTTCTGCTTGTAGCTGCTCCTTTAAATCTCCAAAATGACATCCAGCAAACATTAGGATCAGAAAAAATTTGTCTAGAGCAACACTGACATTCCTTTTTCCTTAAAAGCACTGCCAGGGAATGGAGTTCAGAAGTGTTGTGTCAGCCTTGTGCTAGACCTCTGCAGAGGAGGCACTTTGTATTATTATTCTGTTTATGAGCCTCGTTTTGTAGAGCAGCACGGTGTCGTGCTGTTTGCTGTTATAAGCACTTGACAAAAGCCAATTCCTGTCCCAAGAACTTTAACTTATAAACACAGTGCAAAGCTGAGGCAAATCCAATGCATCTCTTGTCTTACACTTTTTCCATAGGTTTGCTGAAAACAAATTAACTTGTACTGGTAGAGTCAATGTCTGTGTTAGTAAATGCCTTCTTGACACCTGCTTTTAAACAGCCTGTATTTTGGCTGCAAAACTTAACAAAAATGATTGAATAATACTGTTATAATGAGAAAAACAAGTTAGTTGAATTCATGATTTCATATTGAGAATCATATTGAAATAATATATGACTTCATTATAATGAATCCATTAAAAAGTGGGAAAGGAGTGGGACTGTGAGGGACATCGGTGAAGAGAACTGGAATTTCCATAGACTATAAGCACCAGTTCTGGGTAAACTTCCTAAAAATGTTCTTCCTACTCCTGAAATATTCAGTAAAAATAATGTTACTGCAGACTGTGTTAACTTTAGTGCAATATTTTACTTTTACTGGTTTGATGAAGGAAGCAAAAGTAAAACAGCTTTATCAAAGTTAGTTACTACAGCAATGATTCTGAATGTATCTTTAACATCCTTCAGTTCCTAAAAGACAAAGTGCTTTTAATTTACTGTACGACACCAGTGATAAACTTTTTGTCATCTTTTGCTACTTGCCTTTCTGCAAGGACATATTTTATACACTTGGAGTCCTTGTCATAGAATTGTTCCTAAATAGTCAACAGAAAGAGGTGTTTGAAGATCTGAGGAACTTTTCCTGTGTGAATGTTACAAATGACAACATGTCCAGGGTATTTTTTGTCTAGGAGCATTAAACCCCAAAATGACAGCATTGTATCACATAGTCATTAAATTATATGGCCTCTTTAATTGAGCACTAATAGAAGAAGTATACTCTGCAACCCGGCAATGGGACATACCTCCAATTAGTCACTATGTGTCAAGTGCAGTTACTACATAAAGAAAGGCAGGAGTACAGAATATCCTAGAAAATAGATTCATTGCAGGGGCATGCATTGTAAAGGGAACATCCTACACAGTAAAATGAGCCACAGTCCCATGGCAATTTGGTAGCTTGTTCCTTGACTTTTTTTAATCAGCCCACTATTTTCCTAGGAAATATGATCTCTCCTGAGAGCTATAAATATAAAGGATAAAAAAAGGATATTTTACAGAGCTGGATTGCCTTCAAGGTTTGCTTTTGATTAATGACATAATTGCATTCCTTCAAAGGATGTTATGTAAATAAGATTTGCTTTCTGACATGATGGAGTGGGGAAGGATTTAAATAATTTTAAAAGTCTTTGTCACTGTTGACTTTTTACTACTTTGACTTTGTGAAAAATGTCTGGTTGAAATCTTAAGAAGTACCTGGAGTAATCAATAGCAGTCAGGGACCTTGAAAAGTAATGAAGAAATCAACAAAATATCTAGCATTGAAATATGTAGAAAATGTTTGGATATACTCATGGGACTGGAGTCATTAAGAAGACATGGTGTCTTTCATAAGTCAGTCATTCAGTCAGTCAATTACGTTCCTATAGAAGTTCGAGGCATTCTTCACTCCAGTACATATGCAGTTAGAATACTTGAGATTAGTTCTGCAACTTTGAAATTAAATTAACACTTGTTTAACATGCTGTAAATGGTGCTGAGTAAAAAAACACTCTTAATGCAACTGATTTGTTGAAAGTTTGGGTATTCGTTTGTGTGAATTTTTCATTAAATGAAACAAACTTCTTATGCAAATTTTCAGAATACAATTCGTCCTCTTAGTGGAACTGTGAGGAAAAATGTTTAATATATCGTCAACCTAATTTCCCACGTATTTTTAATGTTTTGAATAAATTGAAATGTGTTTGGTTTGAAAACTTTAATTCCACTCTAGTTAGAAAAAGTCCTTATTTTCAATTTACTCCTTCTTTACCCCATTTTGCATCAATAGAAAAAAGAAAAGGAGAACCCACATTTTCTTTCTAATGTAAAAATAAAATTTCATTTTATGAGAAAAAACATTTTGTTCCATCATTTTGAACCAGTCTATTGGTTGCTAGCACAGCTGGATTTTATCCCCTGTTCAAGGCTTTTTATCAGTGACTTTAAGTGCATTTCTGCTTAATATATACAAGTTACCTTGTACTCCAAAAGATAAGGTTGTTGCACTGCCAGCTTACAATCACGTCCAGAATTTGCTTAAAATCTGGGGAAATGTGTTATTTACAGTAGCTGGATTGTTACTGACTTGGGACACTTCCCATTCCTTCACTGATAGCAAACAGTATTCCAGATGTAACAGAGAGTTTTGATGTTGATCTAGATGTTTCCATTTTTGGAAGTATTGTTAATGCCATAGACTTTCCAGTTGTTAGACCATAAAGATACACATTAAGAGGCTCAGTTGCCTCATGGTTCCACATGTAAAAAAAGAGTTCTGCTTAATTCAATTTATCTCTAAACTGTAAGATTTAACTTGTTTTGTAATAGTGAGATGTATGTTACAAACACATTACTAGATTTCTGGCATTATGCTTGCTATTTCAACAGGGTAAAAGATGTTTTTTTGTCTGTGACACAGGTATCACTTCCTCTACTGTACCTCTAAAAGCTCTGACTGAGAATGGCTTGATTCTCAATACTGTTGACCTGGTGTTGGATTAGTGTGAAATACTACTTTTTCCTATAGTGTGAGATAAACTGAGAGACTAAAAGTGAACAATCTGTCTATTCTTCATAGTAGGTTAAGCACAGTATTGATTGTCTCCTTTTTCTTTATGTCACTGCCGTGCTTCCACATATATCTCTAAAATCCCATGTGCTCAGGAGCAAACACAAATAATAAAAGCCAGGAATTAAATGTGGGGGGACTGGTCTCCCCCATCATATATTGGCAGAGCAGGACTTTTTGCTGCTGTATATGTTTGAGTGAACATTGATTTTGGTGCCTTACCTCCTGGGGGGCTCCTCTGGGCCACTGAGTAGAAGCCCTTGCTTTTACCAGCATAACTCTGTCCCCCAGTAACTTTGCTAATGAGGAAAGGCAGAAGAAGGAGCACAGCTTAGAGGAAGATGCTCTCGTTGGGACGAACCTCCTGGGTTCTATTTTTAAGGACAAATGTTGCCCTTTCCTGTTTTCTTTGCTTATCTGCTTTCCAGAGCTCAGATCAAAGGCTGAAAGGCAGGAGGTTTGATGTGGCTGTAGTGCAGCTAATCAAGATAGATTTGTGTTGATCTTACTTCAACTCCTCGCTCCATCTCAGGGTGGACTGATAAGCTTGTAGAGACTCTGCATGGGAAACGAGGTGAGGCATCAGAAATCAAGGTGATGACCTCAACATTTGGGTTTCCTGAATGACCACATTCGGAGGAGTCAACCACACTAAAAAATAGAAAACATATTTCCTAAGCTTGTGCCTCCTTTGTGACAGGTGGACACAGGATTGTACACAGTTTTGCTTGCATATATGTTAAGCTCTCAATGACTTTTGAGACACCTCCCCGATAGACATTTACTATTGGCTTTATTTGGGAGGGATGCCACTGTGGGTGATGGGTTCTGTGTCATCAGCAGATTGGAGACATCAGAGGGATATCAAAGAGAAGTAAGGAGAGCGAAGGCCATGGAGCTACCGGAATCCCACATTATTTTGTTGTGTATGGGAAAGTCCCATGCTCATGGGTAGCAGGGTAAACATACAACCTCCCACTCTGTGAAAAGGCAGAATTCCAGCTCCCAAAAGTGACTTTGCCAGCTGGCTTGAGGCAGTGAGGAAAATGTGAAGGAATCTTGACTTTTCTTTGATGACTGAGGAAAATCCTAAAAGCAAGTTACAATTTTGAACTAAGACCCCCTCACTAGCAACAAGTCAGAAAAAACTTACCTGTAAGAAAAAAAACACCCAAACACAATACCTAATTTGATCCATTTAGTTTGATAGTACTGAATTTAACAATCTATAGATACTGTAACTTATAGGAAAAGGAATCTATTAGACAGAAACAAGCTATTAATATATACTCTACATAGCAAGGTAATTACAAAATAGTGAAGGATATTGAATGGATAATGGAATATGAGCTGACAAAGTTAGGCAGAAATTAAAAGAAAAGCTTCCCTTTTCTCAAAAGAGAAAGGATAAGTTACAAAAGGTATTTTTATAAGCAATTAAAATCTTTCAGGTTCATGAGAGAGAAGAACAGGTGGCATAGGTCTGACAGTTCATGGCATTTCAGAGTGCTGAATTAAAGTGTTGACTGGCCAGGTACTCTTTGCTAAATGTACTTCTCAGTGTTTGAAGGCCCCAACAGCCACTGCTCTCAGGGTAATTTTTAATAGACCATTGATTGTATTGTTCAATTTTTCTGGAGGTTAGAGCATGGTAAGGAATGTGATATACCCACTCAATGCCATGTTCTTGGGCCCAGTTGTCTATGAGATTGTTTTAGAAACGAGTCCCATTGACTGACTCAATTCTTTCTAGGAGGAGTTACTTTTCAAGGCCCAGGATACTGTTTCAGGTGGTGGCATGGGGCACAAGACATGTTTCCAGCAATGCAGTGGTTGCTTCCACCACTGTAAGCACATAGTACTGACCTTGGTGGGTTTGTGGGAGTGAGATGTAGTCAGTCAGGCAGTCCTCCTGATACTTATAGTTCAGCTAGTGTTCTCCCTTCCAAAATGCCTTTTACCAATTATCTTGCTAAACTGCAGCATATATTTCACTTTCATGAGTAACCTGTGTGATAGTGTCCATCTTCTCCACTTGGACAGCAATATCTTGCCCCAGTGTGGCAGCCTAGATGGGTTTACTTCTATGCTGCCAGTTGCTGTTTCTATTGCTGCAACCAGCCCACAGGGCATTTGACATCCTCCGTGAGTCAGTATAGAGACGAAGTATTGGCCATTTTTCTCATTCAGTAAAGACAAAAGCCATCTTGAGTACTTTCACCTCTGCAAACTGACTTGGTTCACCTTCTTCTTCAGCAGTTTCCATACAGCCTACTGTCAGATCTGATGCTTTCCTACAATATGGCAGGACCTATTGGTAAACATGTGTCATCTCTTCCTCATGGCATTCTGATTGATCACTTCCAGATCTCTGAATGACTAAGGTTTCCTATTCAAGCTGTGTAGAGCAAGTGTTTTGCATTTTGCCCTGCCCAGAGTGGCCTGCAAAAACTACCTCCTGTTTGATTTGTTCATAGGCTTGTCGTTGCTCAGGACCCCATTCAAAATCATTCTTTTAAGTCATTTGATAAAGAGGTCTTACAATCAGACTGTCGTTTAGAATGTGCATTCTCCAAAAACCCACAATGCCTACGAAAGTTTGTGTTTCCCTTTTACCAGTTGGTAGAGGCATAGCTGTTATTTTGTTGATCATCTCCATTGGGACATGATGACTTTGATCTTACATACCTCTCTCCATGGTGGTCCACTTACCTGGGTGACATATAATAACTTCTTTGAAAGGATACTTTTCCTTCACACTTGACAGGAATCATCTCCAGAGGCTGAAGAGTTCTGTCCCTTTTCCAATTGCTTGTCCATGTTCACTTCCCTAGAAAGTGATCCCAGCTGCTTGACTTCTCCAAACTCTAATTCCAAGCCATTAGGCCTGTTATCCCAACATCAGGGCAGCCAGGTGATAATGTGCTCGCCTGGACAATGGCTGAAATATTTTTGCATCTCCCGCAGCTGACTCAGGGATATGGATCAAGTAGTTACCTCTTGCTCTGCCTCTTCCTCCTGTTCTTGTGGTGGCCTTGCTTCACCCTCCTTTACTAACTGAGCTGAATTTTGTGTTCATTTTGTCTGGTGTGCAGGGGTGACTGGTGTATAGGCACGGGCTGATTCTCCAGTTCAGCCACAGTGCCTGCTGTGGGGATTGGAGTAGCTGCAGTGCCTGTCATTTTGTTATCAAATCCAGATGCCTATTATTACCCTCGAGAGTACTGAATAGTTGAACAGGGCTCAGTAGGTCTAGGTCAGGCCCCAGCACCTTGCAGTGATTTGTGTCATTCAGGAATTACCAGAGTGACACAATACTTATTCCAAATTATATTTTTTTTGCTAGTTTTTCTGGATTTTTCACTTATTCAGAGATGAACTTCCAATGGGATGTGCCTAGGGTTTGTCCACTATCCTATCACTCATATCTATTCAACCCTGGGACAGATCTCTTGGGGTATTCTCAAAAACAATACCTGGAACACATTCAGAGGACATAGTAATAGGAACGTGTTGATTTGTATATCCCAAGGATATTAAAAAATCTCAAGAGCTATGGTAATTACCCTGGAGAAGGGGAAGATGAAGGGAGAAGTCTGAAAAGACCTTGACTTAGAGTGAGCACTACGTGGTAACAACTAAAATATCATTGTGTTATCAACATTATTCTCATATTAATCAAAACCTCCTGTGTTTTGCATACACCAGAGTACTAGAATCATAGAATCATAGAATCATAGAATTAACTGGGTTGGAAAAGACCTCTGAGATCATCAAGTCCAACCCTTGATCCAACCCCACTGTGAGTACTAGATCATGGCACTCAGTGCCACATCCAGCCTCATCTTAAAACCTCCAGGGATGGTGAATCCACCACCTCTCTGGGCAGGCCATTCCAATATTACTTGTAAATCCTTAATTCTGTGATGGATCTTACAGCTATATATATATATATATATATATATGTAGTAAATATGAAGGCAGTTATACTTACTAACAGTGTTTTTTCTATAACAGTCCAGAACCAGTATGCTTTTTTTTCCTCTGCAGTAAACTACAGCTGATGAATTTTTGTTAGGCATCTTAACGTTTCTCAAGAATATTTACATCAGTAATATCAGTTTCTGGTCTTGGTTCTTGCTTTATTTTATTGCTCATTATTTTATCATGTGGTTTGTCTTTATAAGGAAGTTTAAACATTGCTACCAAATTTTCATTGCTGAAATTTGTATTCTCACCTCCCCTGCCCCCTCTTTCCCCTTACCCCTTGCTCTTTCTATAGTTTCCTTTTTTATTTTTGCTAACGGTTTCTATGACATGTTTTCCTTCCCTCGGTAGACACTCAGTTCCTTGCAACAACAACAAACTGTATAACGTCAGATTTTGCTTGACATCTGCCTCGCATTCACACATACCCAGCATAACTGTTTTTCAGTGCCTCATTTAAAGTTTAGCTGATTGCATTCCAGCTTTTCTCTTTGAGCTTTTCTCATTCCAGCTTTTCTCTTTCTCACCTTGACTTTGAGTATCACATTACCTGATGAGTATCAATTATCTGATCTGTTTCTAGCTGATGCTTAGTAAATGCCTCAGTGTTCATCCTCTGATCCCACTCCTTGGATCTAATTTGATTTTTGTTTTTCCTGACAGGTGAGCTGCTAAAATTCTTTTCCTTGCTACTACCAGAATTGTAAAAAAACCTTTCTGTTTTACAGGTTTATTAACTTTTAATCTGTCTTTGTTTCCATAAAACCATTCTGTTTCCTGAAAATACAGCAGAAAACAAAGGCTTTATGCTGCTCACTTCTCAGTTTATTTCCAGGCCACATGCATGGGACAAAGATATTCTGTTCACCTTCTGTACGCTTTGCTTTGTAAGTAACTTTTGGTTAATGTTTTGTCTTTGTTTCATCACCTCTGTTTACTCTTTTAAATCTTGTCCAGTTATGCTTTGCAGATTAGAAAATATTCATTGTTTTTAACAATAAATTTGGATTTTCCAAGTGTCCATAGGGCTGGCAGGAAAGCAGGGCACTACTTCTCCGTTATTATTTGACCTGCTCCCTCTTGTGTTAGCAAATCTCTGCTTGCATAATATGACCATTAGGTTTTTATGACATCTGATGAGGAGAGTGTTGATTTAGGGCAGATGATTACTTTAGGAATAATTTTTCAGATAAATGGATTGGAACTGTAAATGATTAATGCTAGAGAACCTGTATTAAAAAAAATTGCTTTAATTATTTGTAATAGATATTCAGAATGCCCATTCAGCACCTGCTTTAATAGGTTCAGAAAGATTTTGCTAGGTTGATGGACAGCAAGGAACTATTTTGTAGAACCATAAATCAGACATTCCTTGGGAATATATGCAAAATTAATATATTTTTATATTAATATATTTTTTCCAAACCTCTTGGATCAGATTGTCACACTAGAAGACTAAATGAAAATTTCCCTGAATGGCAAAACTAATTCATATCACACACTCTTTCTCCCTGCAGAGCAACTATCCTGGACAGAACAAACTAACACAAATTTCTTCACCCAGAGGGTGTCTGGGAGCTAGAACAGGCTCCCCGGGAAAGTGTTCACAGCACCAACCCTGACTGAGTTCAGGAAGTGTTTGGATGATACTCTTGGGCACATGATGTGACTCTTGGGGATGGTCCCGTGCAGGGTTAAGGGTTGAACTCGATGATCTTTGTGGGTCCCTTCCAACTTGACATGTTCTCTGATTCTATGAAAACATCTTTACAGTCTCTTATACAGTAAGCTTTTCTGAATGAGGCAGGCCAGCAGGTTCAAAGTGCTGTGTTATTTCAGAGCCTTTTAGGCTTGTGCCGTTTTCTGTTATTGGAATAGGCAAAGATTAGTTTCTGAGAATGTCAAAACCCATCACTGGGTTTCAACAATCTCCATCAGGTTGTTTTTAATTTTTGTTCCTCACCTGTTCTCTAGCCTCAGTGGAATTATATAACCATATAATTATATAGAACCAGGTTATATTGGTTGAAGATCATGTCCTTGTAGTTCGACAGGATTTTGGTCATGAATCCTGGCTAGCTGATGCTTTAAAATTAAGCTCCAAGTTAAAAGAAATGCCAAGACCGGGGACGGTGTGATCATTACAGGCAAATGAACTCCATTTTCCTCTACTGGTGAATCAGCAGGTGCTGAATGAGGCTGTGCTCTTCTTCTTAGATACTGGCATAAACCCTGCTACATGGTTCTACCTTGGAAATGTTACAACTTCCCCCTTAAATCTAACTTCCTTTATTCTATTCTTTACTACCTTTAAACTCATCTCTAACCTTTTCCCAAGGCGATTCCTGGCACTTGCATCTGCTTTTACCAGGGTGCACAGGCTGCTGCGAACACATGGGAGCACTGGTGCACACTCTGAAGAGCCTGCATGGGATGGGACGCTTAGAGAAGCTCCCATTCATCCTGCATATGGTCTCTCCATCTGGGGAGCCATGGGATGCTTCTCTCTGGCAGCAACTAGGAGTGGTTGAGCACTGTGGCTGGTGCCAAGCTGTGGGTTCCAGAGTGCTGGAGATAGATAGTCAAAACTCAGCAGGACTACACCATGAGCAACCTGGTCTGGATTTGCAGTTGACTCTGGTCTCAGCAGGAGGATACTTTAGATGCCACCAGAAGTCCATTCCAGCTGCTTTCTTCCTCACCCTATCCCTTCCTCTCTCACTTTATCTTGCTCCCTAACTTATTTTCTGTTTCTTTCTTTCCAGTAGAAACAAAACCTGCTATTTTTCCCTCAGGCACTGAAAAAATATTCAACTAATGGGCAGAATCATCACTTATTAAAGTAAACAGTCAAAGGTGTGCACTAACTCCAGCACCACTGGCCCCTGTTTACTGCAAATTCATTTGCAAAAGAGAACTGAGGTTTAAGTTGTTTGTTTTTTTTTTTCGTCCAAAGTCACACTTGTGACATTGCACTTCATGTTTATGAGAAAGCAGTGTTTTGGTACTAATGTGTAATTGGTAAAGGACAACTGGTATAATTAAACCATGACAGGGACATAAAAATGCAGCCAAAGGACATTATTTATAGGTCACCCCTCATTTGTAAAAATGGTTGTTTTCAAGTAGAGATGTGTAAAGACAAAATCCAATCATCATACTAATAAATCTTTGCCATCTGACATTTGTGAATCTGCATTTCATCCTTTAGGTCTGAAATACACTATTTTTCCTAGTTATCCTGTTAGCTTGAGTTCTGAACAATTTACTTCATTCATTTAAATTATTTTTTCTGAGATGTTTTTGGTGCTATCTCTCAATGACTAGATTATTTTGTGTAGGAAAGCATTGGAATTTTTTTGAATTTCTGCAGACCTATTCAGTACACATCTAGACACCTCTCAGAATGCTTCTCACACAAGTTATATACAGTTTTCCCCTAGAGAAAATATAGCAAGTGACTTTATTACATCAGTTCTTGATTTAATAACACCTAGACTCATTTTTTAAAAATAAGATTATTAATTTCTTGGGAAGCTTTATTGCCTCAAGTAAATTCATTAGATGGTCCTAGACAGGGTTTCATTTCTCAAAAGCCTCAAACTTTATTTTCGTTAATACTCTAATAAAAGGAAAGATATATTCCAAAGCAGCTTTGTAATAGACTAACACTTATTAAATACATTTTAACAGGAAAATACACCCTGATTGGTCTGGTGACTATTTTTAAAGCATTCTAAAAAATTTCATTTTAAGTAAATAACAGTGAAAGCTGATCAGGACATGTAGGTGTAGAAAGGTTATTACCTTTGACAAACAGATTAATGATGATGAAATCTGAGAGTGCCTCTCTCTTAAAGGTAGCAACTTTACATTTTGGATATGAAGTAATACATAAATTTAATACACAATTTATGAAGACAAAGCCCTGCATCTGAGAAGAAATGCCATGAGAGAAGTCTTGCTGCTGTTGCTGGCCATAGGAGTACAAATAGATTCACCTTTTATTGGCAAGTGGTTGGAATCAAATTAACCTCTCCTGTCTTGGAGAGAAAGCCTAAGTTCATCTGCCTGATCTGCCTGTCAGATGTTCCAAGGTGGCATTTCCTAGCAACTAGAAAATGCTAATCCATGATGTTGATTAAATTGCCTGTGCTAGGCTAGACCTCAAAACTGCCTTTTTATGCTTTGCATTTATTTCTCTATTAAGATGCAAAGGAAGGAGGTTATTGCTGCAGTTCACCATGGCATAAGTGTGTGGAGCACCATGAAAGTAGAATATAAGGAGGAAGAAGAGATATTGCAAATGCGTTGAGAGCCAGATGAAAATCTAATAGTGAAAGGAATGTTGATGATAGAATCAGTTTCTTGAAGAATTTGTAGTTTTATAATACAAGATGACTCACAATATTAATCTTCATTGCACTTATTTCTCTAGAAGTGTAGAGTAAGAAGCATCTTTCTAAACAAACTAATACTTAAAAAATAGAATAAATAGTGTGAAAACAGCCATCAGCAACTCAACACATAAATCAGTCAAAATCATCAAGCTGCACTAAAAATGTAAAAGTATTAAATGTTTTGCTCATTAGTTGTGACCATAATATGTGTTTCTTGAAAAGTCCCTCCTAAAACATCCCTATGATTCTACTGTTGTTCCACAGTCTCATTCTTCCCTACTGAAATAACCCATTTCAGGTATTGGCATGTGTCATGGTTTGACCCCAGCCAGCAATTAAGCACCAGTTGGGGCAGTGCCACCTTCTCATCTCTGGATCAAAGCCCAAGTCACTCTGTGAAAGGGCAGATGAGAAGGTCCAAGAGGGATGGCAATAGTTGGGTAGGGCTCAGAATATTTACCAGTATGCTGAGTATTGAAATGCTGATACACATGGTTTCCCAAATGTGACCATATGAAGCCCTGGTGAAGCTTACAAGTTGGACATTTCAACTTGTTGACCAGTGAGGTCAACTTTTCAATGAGGTTATCAACATCATACCAGGAGTTGAAAACCATCCATAAGAAAATATATTTTGTTTCTAAGGTTAGCATGCCTCCTGCTGTCTTTTCCTTCAGTGAAGCAACTGTTTGCTAATTTGACATTAGATCAATTTAGCTGTAGCTATGAGCTCTGACTGTAGCCATGAGTTGGAGGTCACAGAGAAAGGATTGTATCATGTACTAGCAGTAGGAGCAGATAATCTCTCAAGAAACTAAGATTCTGTTACTTGAAAGTGTCTCTGATGATAACAGACTTGAAAAAAAAGGGGGAAAACATTTCTTTCTCTCAGCAATTATGACATCAGCAAGAGAAATATTTCCATGAGGCTTTGGTAGGCTTTCATGACTGTATTCTCTGGAGTGTGCAGCTGCTTTCATTTCATAAAGGAAATAACACAGCTAGGGGGGAGGGAAGGAAGATTCTGTTCTTCAAGGAAAGATAGAATTTGTCTCCTCTAGCCATCTTTTGAAATATTCTTAGATTAGAAACTGTTCATTACACAAAAATAGATTAATCAATGTTTTCTTAAATAAAATCTCGGGTCAGCAACTTGGCAGAATTCAAGTATTGTTTTACTTCAGTGTGGGTGATGGATTCAGAAGTGTCCCATTTTTATTTTAAGCACTTAGTGATTTCAGTCTCAAGACACAGGTAAATAATTTAAATTGTGTCATATATTTAGCAGAAATAATTATTCTGCTTCATCTTCATTTACGTTCTAGCTGATGGGTCAATGGCTTAACTCCAGCAAATTCACACTAACATTGTCTTGGGCTTAGTTTTCTTTGGCTGTGTCACTCAGTTTTTGGCGTGGATCCTTTTTCTGGGAAATCCTGAGCGAGGTTAAGCAGTACAATGCGTAAAGCCTCATGAGGATTTCTTACACTGCTATGAGTATTTACATGTGTATGTGGTTACTTGAGTCTGGTTGTTTTTCAGTGCATGTCTATCTAGCCCTGGGATATACCACTAGTCACTAGCCTCCAGCTCTACTTCATGCTGCTGTTTGCAACCCCCTGAGCCCAGCAGTTCAGCCAGTTTCCACACCACCTCCCTCTCTACCCATCTGACCCACACTTCATCTAATTTCTATGTAGGTATTATGGGAGACAATGGCATGAGCCCTACCTCAAGTTAAAAACATTTGCTGCTCTTCGCTAATCTACCAAGTCAGACACCTCTTCCTGAAAGGATATGAGTTTGGTGAAGTGTGATTTCCCCTTTGTAAATCTGCGCTGCTTATTCCCAAGAACCTTCTTGTCCTTGGTATGTTTGGAAATGGCTTTCAGTATTATTTGGTTTACTGTTTTCACAAATGTTGAGGTAAAGCCAACCAGCCTGGAGATCCTTGGATCTTTCTCTTTGCTCTTGGAAAAGGGATTGATGTTGTTTAGTTCTAATCCTCAAGAACTTGCCTAGATCACCATTCAAAGACAGTAGAGAATGGCCTCACAATGACATCAGCTAGCTCCCTCAGCACTCATGATATGTCTCATCAGCTCCAGTATGCTTGCTTATGTCCAGTTTACTTAAGTGTTCCCTGAGATGATTCTCTTCCACTGAGAGTAAGTCTATCTTCTTTGGACTTTTCCACTAGTCTTAAGAGGTTGTGTTCCTGAAGGCTGATCTTAATGAAGAGCAAGGTGAAAAGACATTGAGTACCTTGGCCTATTTTTTTCCAGGGCCCTGTGCCATTCACCATCAAACTTACATTTCCTTTAGTTTTCCTTTTGCTGGTGATAGACCTGTAGAAACCTTTCTTCTGCCCTTCATATTCCTTGCTGGATTTTGCTCCAGAAGGGCTTTCCTTCTGAAGTTTAAATCTCCTTCAACTGTTCTTCGTTGTGGGTTTCAGCTTATCTTAGACTTTTCTTTTGCTTTAGCATTTTCGTTTTTGTTGTCCTAATTAAAGATTTAAAAAGTAGTTACTTTAATTCACTTCACACTGCTGCTTGGCTTAAAGAAGTAAACTGCATGTGGTATTTCAAGGTATGCTCTTACTGAACTCCTCTGAATGCCGAACTCATGATTATTTTATAACTGATAATGCTAGTATCTGAACCATGAGAAAACATCAGGGGCTTAACTGTGCTTGTGAGCACTCTGAACACTGCTCTGTGTTCCTCATGATCTGAGCAGTGTGCTTCTTTTATCACAGTAAAATGCCACCAGAACATTCCTTTCTATTTTGTTTAGCCTTTCTATTTTTTTTTCTTATAAGGTGATTTTATGCACACATTCCATTTTTACTTTACATTAACCTTGCATCCTCTGTGCATGTGAACATATTAATTCCACTGGGTACTGGATGCATACATACAATGATCCAGTGCATTGTCCAGTGGAGGTAGCTGAGAATATTATCTTGAATTGCTTCTAAAAGAGAGGAGACATGCCCCTCTTCCACTGTTTTCTGCCTTAAAGTGTGGATTTTATGGTAAACTGTGAACTCCTACAACTGGAAGAGCCAAGTGGTGGTACAATGGGGGATGCAGAATCCAAACTGTAGAACACTTGAATGTTCTGCCCACTTCCATGTGAGGCTGGGGAAAATTACAGACCTTATGGAAAAAAGATAAATGTGCTGTCAGGGCTCCTTGTGAAAGCAATTGTCGTGGTTTTGTCCTGGGTTAATTTCCTTTCACACCCCCCACACCATTACTATTAGTTGAGAGAAGGTTTATGCAGACAAAAGAGACACAATTTGGGGAAAACAATATGAACATTTATTACTAGCAAAATAAAAACTACTAAAAAACTATTTCTACAATAATTCTACTTAGGTAAAAGTGCTATGTATGTACAGAAATACTTCTCCCCCCTTTAGACCAGTCCAAGGAGGAGAAGCAGTCTCATTCTCCATTCTTGGAGTTCCAACTCTCTCTCTAGTAATTCTGCAGCATTCTCATCGCAGCTGGAACTTCTTCATCTCTCACTCTCACTCTGTGTTGGCCTCCAGGGCTGGACCTACCCCCTCCTGGGCTAAGACTGAAGGCTGGGGGTTACCCAGGTCCTGAAGGGTCTTCCTTCCATAGGCTTGCAAGGGGACACTTGCTTACTATGGATCTTCTTCCACAGGGTTACAGGGGATAATGGCTTAAGAGTCCACCCCTGTTTCCCTATGGAGGTCCCTCCCCATGGGAGAACAGTCCTTGACAGACTTCTCCGACATAGGTCTAGCATGGATCCCACACATAGATCCCAGCATCCCTACCTGAGCTGTTATTTGCTCCAGCATAGGTCTTGTCACAAATCTTCAGCAGCAGTATGGATCCCACACACAGATCCCAGCATCTCACTCGAGCCATCTCACTCCAGCGTGAGTTTCATCTCTCTCAGGGTAACAAATCTTCAACAGGATTTTGCCTCATCTCAGTCCCTCTCATGAAGTCTTGGTTTCTTCTTGCATCATCTTACTCCAGTGTAGACTCTTCCACGAGCAGCACGGGGGTCTCCTTACCCCACAAACTTCCAAAAGTAGCAGGGATTATTCTTCAGTCTTTTCCCTGCTAAATGGAGAGAGCGAAAAGGGGGGGGGAGGGCGGGAAGAAGCAAGCCCCCCCCTTCACACTTCACTTCTCTTGCTGAAGCTTCAGCTGCCAGTTTTGACCTTGGAGGTTTCGTTATCTCTCAGCTGGAATTTCTTCCACAGCAGTTTCTCGTCCAAGTAGTCAGTCTTTTAAACTTTTTTTTTTTTTCACTCTCTTACAGAAGAGAAAGGGGGGCTTCAGTGCTACACTTGCCCCACCACTGGCCCAAGCCGGGGGAGGAGAGGGCCTTGACCCTCCTCGGGCTGGTTGCCTCTCTCTTACATAGCTGCTGCTCCTAATTTTAACTGCGCAACAAGCCTTCTCTTCCATTTTCTTAAAGATGTAATTAGCAAAAGGCGTCACTGAACTTTTGATTGGCCTTTTTGTCCGGAAATCACCTGGACAAAACCATCTTCAGCCCCAGGGATGGGCTGGTGGGCAAAACCATGGCAACAATACAACTCAAAAAATACAAAGCCACAGGGTTGAAAGTACTTCACCCTTGGGTCTTCTGTGAAGGAGGTTCACTGCTGAACTACAGAGAAGGAGCTGTAGTTTTCTTTATCCTGTTTCTCTCCCACATACCAGACTAAGTCCCAAAACCAAGCTCAGGGTGACGATTTTCCTTAAAGCATGGGCAATTATTATCATATTCACACACCATCAAGTTTTATAGCTCATTATATTCTGTGTTTAACTTTGTATTCTTATTACAGATGAAGACTTGGTTCTTTGTAGTTCATGTGTTTCTGGTGAACTTCAGAATACATCTGTGACTCTAAAATTTACAGTTTCTAAAATACAGTGCAAACTCCCACTGAAGTTCTGTGATACTGTGTAAGAGTGGAATTCAACTAAAGCACAAAGCACTGGAAACAGTGGAAGACAGTTTAATGACACTCACTGGCACTGCCATCAAGATTAAAGTTTCATAACAATGATGGGTGATGTAATCAATCTTTAAATTCATTTTAACCCTAAACCCCTCCAACCTCGACATAAATCTTAACAAATAATTCTGTATTTTCAGAATAATTCTCAGAGGACCTAGAATCATCTACTTAAAATTCAATACAGTCACAAAATATGTATATTTATTAGTCCCATAACTAATCCAGTTTATATTAAATTCTCAAACAACAATTCACTCTCTGGATTTTTTTTTTTTTAATATTGAACAAAGCTAGGCTTGCATAAGCCAAACAAAATAGAAGTGATTTTTCTTCACATCTGAAACAAACATTAGTAAGCTATGAAATCCAGAGGAGTTTAAAGTTCTGTGAGCTTCACAAGTACTTGGCATATTTGCAAGACACCTGGAGCCTCATGATAATTTTTATTTCATAAAGAAAATAGTAGGGACCAGATCTTCAAAAATTAAATCAGTGGAGCTGTGTGGATGACTGTTTGCTGCTATATTTTCAAGGAGCATCCAGTGAAATGGTCTTTTTCAATGTGTAAAGATTTAGTTACACCAAGAGTTGAGAAACCCATATGAATTCTTTAGTCTGCTACAGTTTTTCTTCTCAAAAAAAGAAAGTAACTCAAATGAGTGACCTGGTGTAAAAAAATCTACTGTTAGTCTGAATGCATTGGACGTCATCATGCTGATTCAGGGAGATATTTGTTTCATCTGAGTCTTGAAGTATAGTGTGCATTGTAAACACAGCTGTGGGCAGATGCCCATGCTTCAAGAGGTTGTGGCAGCTGGGAACTTCAGTGCCTCCCTGCCCCTGCCTCCCTGGACTTCACACTGGCCTGAGGTTGTGGTGGTCTGAGTTCTCCCTGCTGTGCTTCAGGCAGCCAGCTGGGCTGGCTTGCACAGCTGTGGAGATGGTCTCTGTCCTTTGCAGCATTTCCAACAAATGCTCGCTGATCTCTCCCCATCACACATCTTATCCAAGATAACAGTTCCTCCCACAAAACTCTCCAGAGAAACCAGACCTTCTGTTGCATACACTTTTCCTTGCAAAGGGCCTTCAAACCACTCCAAGGGTCTGGAGAACATTTCACCCATACCCTCAGAGGGCTGCCTTTGGGATTCAGGGCCAGCTTAGTAGTCATGGCAGTGAGGGCAGCCCCTGGGTGCCACTGGTGATGTGGGAAGAAGCTCACTGAGGTGCTGTGGGGGAACTGTCACCAAGGCCTATAGGAGTTGTTTTCACATAAAGAGAGGGAGTGGACAGACAGTGTCTCAAGTATGAGTTTGAGCCAACACTGCCATATATACACACACCCCACAAACTCCTGGTGATTTAGCTGTTTACAATGAGAATGAATGTATAGCATGATGAGGACTGGAGCGAGCAACCCTTTAAATACTCCACGGGACATTCAAGATGAGAACCTTGTTTGCTCTACAAAACAATCTCTCATAGAGAGAAGACACAAGTCCCTAAGTTGGGAGTATGAGATGATAGAATCATCAAGACTATCCATGATCACACTATCAAATTGCTTCTTACTCTCAGGGTGAAGCTAGTGAGAATACAAAGCAATACTAAAAAACAGGGCACAAAGCTACCTTGTGAACTACCTTTGTAAAGTATTCATCTCATCTCTTTGTGTCAGCTAGAGATGGTCACCTAAAGGCTGCTCTAGGTTTCTCGAGGTGCTATTGAGAAGGGTTTTTCTGCCCCAAATTATTTCTCTTTTCTTTCATGGCACAGTGCCAGTGACAAGGGTAAAAACTACAAAATAAGCCACGGAGGTGACCCTAAAGGAGGTTTCTGAAGTGAAGCAAGTCAAAGAGAACATCTACAACAAGCTGAGATTTCACTTACTTCAGCAGTGACATTCAGAATGTCAATACTTTCATGAAGATTGGCCTTGCATGGAGAATTAATTCCTGGGAAGTTCCCTTCTACAAATGGCATATGTTCTGCCATCTTTGACTACAACCTTAATTACAGCAGCCCTAACTATTGTATGACTCTGGGCTGGGCTGAGCTTATGACATGGTTTTCCCAGTGAGCAGCTGTTCACTGAGTCATCAGTCTCCATGGGTCACTGCAAGCAAGAAAAGGAACACCACACAAACTTATAATCAGTTGCTGACATATATTAAGTGCATTGCTACTCCTGAATTAACACCTTTTATGCCACCAAGTTGGAAGTTAAAGGTAGAGGTGACTGTCAGGTTCATGAGAAAACACTCTTCCAAATATTTTGATCTGAAAGAGCAGGCTTTCCGCACAGAAGTTATTTTAAACATGGGAAAGCATATTTTCCTGCTATATTTTTACTGTTTTCCAGCTTTTTGCAGTTAGGAAACACAATTTGTAGCACTGTAGAAAATCTTCCTTTTACTTACAAAATAAATATATGCCTCCCCCCCAACCCCTTCATTTATGGATTTATCATCTACAAATAAAGCTAGTCCTTCATGAACACTCTTTGACTGCATAACTGGAAATTGTTCTGTTGTCTGGATCTCATTCTATGTGGGAGATTGTTTGAATCTGTTTGGCAACTGGATCTTTTGCCACTGTTGGCTTTAACTACTATTGTGCACTAAACATGCACACAGAGGAAGAATGTTTAATCCCAGCTGACTCTGACATTAAAAAACTTTCTTCAGGCCTTAGTTATTAGGATATTGTGTGAGTCCATACATAATTTAGAAAGTAGTCCTGCCAAAATATATTCCAAGAGTTCTTAGCTATATCCTCATTGCATGCGATTGTGTTTGAAAATCAGTGAAACAAATGAAGACAACGCAGAAAAAAAGTGAAAGCGAAATACTGAAGATAGAGTCAGCCTTTCTATTTCCACCTGTACTTCAGGAAAATGTGAGAGTAAGTCATCTGAACCGGAGAGAGATCTTTGGTTAACGTGCCGAATTTTTTTTCTTCAGTCTCTCTGAACAAGTGCTGATTCACTTAAAAGGAGCATTTTGTATTCTCAAAATAATTACTTCAATATGCAACAGAGTCCTGTGGTGATGTTCTCCTAAAAAGTGTTTACAGTGAAATGGCTTTTTACTGTGTTACAGTTAAAATTCTGCTGATGGACCAGACTTTTATATTATTTTATTACTAATTGACACTTAGAAAATTCAATGGCAACTTTACAGCTTGATTCCTCTCTCCCTGACTGCTTGAAATGTAGCCATGTTTAAATGGGGAAGATTTTTTGTCACTCGCTGAAATTGTCAGAGAGCGGACCAAGCCATCAAGTGGAAGTGGGGTCTTGGACAAAGCTGGGAACATTATGTTTAGGAAAGGACAAGTAATGGAACTGACACTAGGTTTAGCTTTTCCTTGGTGCATATAGGATTCTATATCATATATATATATACATGTATATATCACAGGGCAAGTTGTGCTATGCATGATAAGAACACAAAGTATGTTTCTATCATGGGCTGGATATCTACTTTTGATTCAAAAACTTCATTGCTTGTTGAAAGTAAGGTTCCTGTCATCCAAACTGGCTGCATTGAAAATGATATGGTTGCAGAAGCCTGAGTAATGGCTGGAGGGATTTTCTAATTTCCTGTCAGGGTATGACTTGGTGGTGGTGTTTTCACACATATTACAATTTCTTTTCAAGTTTCGAAGGGTCAGAGAAGCCGCACACCATTTAGGAAACTGTTGTCCAGGAAATCATCTCTGAAGCAATTTGTAACCATTTTTATGTATGTGTAATTAAAAGATATTGATCATGCTTGCATTCTAAGTACAAGTAGAAGATAAAAAGTAGAAGTCTGGATTAGATGGGCTAAAGATGCAAAGGTGTCAGAAAGTGTTCATAGTGATGTGCAGTACTAAACACAACTGTCTCTAGGGTAAACCTTGCATGGCTCTTTACAGATGGACAGCAAAATCATCATTGCTGTGATAGAAGATGTAGTGTAACATTGTCCTTAATTATAAAGTTTCCTGAAAACACAGGACTCAGATCCTACAGGGTGGGGGAGAACTAGCTGCACCCTAAAAAGCTAGGGGAGTTTCCCCCATGGTTTCCACACACTAAACTTTAAAATCCTATTGTTAAATTTTTTTTATGCTTGGAATTTTCTGTGCAAGGTGCTCTATGACTGCTCCTGAATCAAATTTCATTAGTCTGACCTTTATTGCTGTGTTTTCAAGCAAGAGGAATAGCCAACATCCAAATAAAAACTTTAGCTGTAAGCTGTGGCTGTAAGCACAGAAAGCGAATCTGCGAATGACATTTTGTTTGGCAGAAACATCAGACTGTGGTCTTCCCTTGCTGGCTCTCTGATTTGGAATGGAGGCCGAGATGGCTATAGAGGGTTTCCTAGACTGTTCGCCTGGTTTTGTGGTGCTGCTCAGAGCATGTCAAGTCCTCCTATCCTCCTAATGTGTTGCCGCTCACCTGTGGCCTCAGCCAGGCAGATGACCCAAGCTAGAAAAGCTTCCTGTGACTTTAATGGTGCAGCACGTGAAAATCCTGTGTCTGAAGTGTTTTAACCCAGCTTCAGAAACAAAGCAGGAACAAAGGGCTGATGACAGGTAGCTGATAGTCATCGGCTTTGATTCGTTTCTAGTGGAAGGACAGTTCAGTTGAATCATGTCTTGTATTTATCAGGAATTACTAAGAGAAACCTGTGTCTATAGATTGTGTTGTGTTCTGAATAATGATCTTCACTTAAAAAATTTGTATGAAAAATATGGTAATTTTTAATCAAATAAATTTAAATACTGTCTTAGAAGAGATAGATTGGGTGTGACTATTGCCAGATCAGTAACTTGATACCCGATTAAAAAATCCATACTTTCCTAAAACACAAAATCTGGAGGAACAGAAAGAGATTTCTATTTTAGTGCACATAACATAAGACAATATGAAAGGAAGATGAATTTGCCAAGCTCGTGACAAGGTCTTTAATCATTAAGTAAATTTATGATAAAGAAAAGGAAACATAGATTAATTAAAGGATAAAGTCAGTGCAAATTTATAGGTATATGGGAAATGCAGAAGAATCCTGTACATCTGTGAATATCCAACTCACTAGTTTCCTCCCCACTGAATCTAGGACATAAATACACCTCAGAAAGCAGAGCTGTGAGCTCACTGTAACTGAAATCATTGTTATTTTATCAAAGACTGCAGGTTTTCAAGCCTCAAACTTTTTTCTCTTCTAGTTTTCTGTAGAGTGAGATTCAGAATAAACCAGCAAGTTCTTTACTTGTGATTAAAAAATTCCATAGCCCATCTAGTGCTTTCTAGGGTGATATGTTTCAGATCTAATAATCACCTGGACCCTTTGTGATTTTTTTAAAAATTTATTTTTTGAAATACCTTCTGTCCTCATATTCTACTTAAGGGCTTCTACCTCTAATTAATCTTTCTCTGTAAGCAATAGCAATTTATTACTTTTGAACCTGGTTATTTTTCCTTCCCTCTTCCAGAGTGGTGAGAGCTAGAACCCAAATTAAGTATTTTTGCTCTGACAATAGGCATACACTTTTGAGGGCATCATGCATTTTGCTGAGCTACAATTATGCTCAGTCTCAGCACATCCAGGTTCTTAAAAGAACCCGTCAATCTCATCTTCTTTGAGATATCTATTTCATTCAGCTGTGCATTCTTGCGGCCTTTTTTTCCTGTTTCTGTTCGTTTTTACTTTACCTTTCTCTATTAAAAAAACACACCTTATATTAATAAGCTGAGACAGCTTCCTATTGGGAATTTTCTAATGCTCCTGTTGCATGTTATTTGATTTTTAACATAACAGTTTTACCTTCATAATAAAACCTCTGTTTTTATTTTACAGATACTTATTTTTTGAGAGCCAAAAAATTGCACAGGAAGACGATTACATTATCAGTGTCTGTCAGTCATGATGACTTTCACTAATCTAATATATTTTGGGAATTCTTTGAATTTCAAAGTCTTAATATTTGGAAATCAATCTTTCTTCTTAGATCAATTGACAGCAATGTAGAGGACCTCAACATATCTGTAACATCTTTTCTTATTGCTTCTGAGTTTATTTGGTTGCAACTTTCCTTGACTTTATCTCCAAAACTTTATGGAAGTTAGCAAGCTAGATTGCTTATGTATTCATCAACAGCTACTGAGTTATGAAATTCATATTTAAATGGCTGCTTAAAATACTTAGAAAAAATAGGGAGTGACTGATTTGTAAACTCAATAACATGAGTATTGTATCTGTAAACACAAAGGCAATTGATTAATGTGGTAAAGACAACAGAAGTTATTTTAAATTTTATACCTTCCTCTTTTCATCTGCATTGTGGTATAGGTTATTGTCTCTAAAAACTGAGTAATGATGTTAAGTATTCTTTCAGACTCATACATGAAGATTTAGGAGATTCTTTAACAATGTGGTAAAGTAAAATAGTAAAAATTAGCTAAAATAACCTAGAATACCCTATTAAATACTCTGTAATCCACTGAGCATTTAACTTTTCTGTTGCATTACTCTGTATGCTTTACTCTTGATTACATTTTGGAAATGCAACGAGATAAAAAGAGCAAATAATCTACATAATTATAAATTAAAGTCAAACTGTCTTTTATTCCCTGTATTATTTTATAGATAATTCAGAAAAATATTCACTATGTTTATTATTTACTAAGAATAGGACCTAATGACTAATCACTGGGATTAACAATATGTATTATAAATCCATGATTACACAAAGATTCATCTTTCTAGGCTCTAGTCCTGCATTATTACAGCTCAACAGAAGCTTTTAGACTGTCTTTGTGACAACAAAATGAAACCTTGTGTGAACAACCTACTTTCCAATATACAAAACCGGATTGCATTGCTCCTAGCACTAAAAGACAGAAGTTGGACTATTCATTTAAGTCTACTGGAAAACTGTAGCAATGGCATTTCAATGTCATTTTAATTAAGAAAAGTTTTCCTCTCTATCCTAAGGTCCTTCTCACATGGTGTCTGAGGAAAAGAAATGTAATTTGTTGAACTATTGATCACAAACACCTAAAATAATGATGAAGGGTAAATTATGGCTCTTTTTGGAAAGAAACAGATCTTTGAGTTCCCTATATATATACCTACTCCCTGTGGCAGATATCTATAGGAACCCACAGGTAAGTAAAATTGGAAACTTTAGCAATGGTAGCTTGGATGCAAAACCCTCAGCTTTTTCTTTTTTTTTGTTATTGTCTTTCAAATATATGGTTTTTAAAGCATATATTCCCACATGATCTTTATTTACAAATTATTTTGAAAACCTCCAAGTACTCTTAATTTCAAATACCAGTTACTGTGCTGTGCCTTTACTCTTATGAGGATAAAGATGATTAAAAGAACCTGCATGACCTATTGACTCCAACTTGACAAATGAGCCCTGTGTTATTTGACACTGATTTCTTAGTGGAACAAGACTTCTAATTGCGTGATTTGTACCTGTGTCAAATAAAGGCAATGGGATTAAAAGAAACAAACATATCAAAGTCAGTTAGTTATTAATAGCTTCCACAACTCCAGACTGTTAATCAAAATCTCTTGAGAGTCTGTCTTATGGCTGCTTTAATTCCAGTCTGGATGGAGTTTCTTCAGCCATTTTAGATACTCTGCCATTAGGTTGTCTCTCTAACAATTATTTCAAAGTTTAAACTCTCTGTGAGTTTCACAGCCATTCCTGTAATAATGATACTGTCACTAAAAATTATGTTAATCTTAATAAAGAGACTAAGTCCCAGGCTTTGTAGTCAACACTTTATGTGCAGAATTATCTTCTGTTTTCATTTGCTGTATATGCCTACATTTCATTACTTTGTAAATTGGGTTCTTATTTTAAACTATTCCAAAAAATGCTTTATCTGAGTTATTTTCAGCATTTAAATGGTTCACCAAGGTCAGAGAGACATTATTACTTTGACTATTTGCTATTCCTCATTCGTTGCTTGTACTGGACAGTTGTTTACTTAAATATTTTTCTGGTTTTTTTTCTTCACCTGGCTGGAAGACTCCAAGAATACAAATAACTTGTAAAATAGAAGTTAAACAATTTTAACAATAATAAAGATTTAGATAGGTTTCTCAGTCAGTAATTCCCTTAACCCACTTATGAAAAACAGCTAAAAGGAGAAACAAATCACACGGGTGATGCCACCCTTTTTAGTCACTCCTGATGTCCAAAAATATCTTATAGAAACTAGCTGGACTATCGTATTACCAGTACTGAGTCAAGCCTACATTTACAATACAACATACAGTTTATAGCTTTTTCCAGTCAACATACCTTCCATCAGATTTAAGGAAAGCTATTCAAGGAAATATTTTTATATGTTATACAGTTAAGCTTATTCTCCTTTGTTTATTGTAAACACAGTTATCATATTAAAGGCATTTTATTAGCTCATGTAAACCATTGGATTCACAATCTTCAATAGAGCCATACAGGTGTGTATTTAAATCAGCTGAATATCTTTTCAAAAAATGTTCTTTTGAGTAAAAATCTGTACTTTTCTTTTAAAGGGCACATGGAAGAGCTTAGAAATCTTACAGGTCCTAAGAAAGCCTCAAATCAAAATCAAATCAAGACCTCTCTGCATGATTGACTAATCCTATGAATGGCAGTGGAGAAGTTTTTGGGTCCTGGGAGCATCTGTGGCCAAATGTGATGCTGGAGACTCCTCTCACACCTTTGCTTACAGCAATGGGGCTCTTCAGTCATTCCAGTCTGACAGACCAAATATACTGAACATTTTTGGTTTTTTGTGGTTCTCTGGCTGTTCAACATTGTCTTCTATTTTGAGATTCTAGAAATAGGTATCTTAACATGGGTGATAGGAAAAATTCCTCCAAACAAGCAGTGTACCTTTTAAAAATAGATTTTTTTTTTTTTTTAATTTGAGATGATCTTTGTGTAACTATGTCTAATTTTAGAATTATATTACCTACTCTGGGAATGTTTTTTTAAAAAAATGAAAATCTCCTTAGCACATAAAAGAACTTTTAAGGTAAATAGATAAATGTAGTTAAATTTATACTCTACCTGGCCTGTCCTTTCAGTGCTCTGATTAATATAATAATTCGATCTGTTAAATACTCTCTGACTTAGGCTGTCTACTTACTATACAAGGATAAGCCAAAGCATTTCTAATTTGAGCTGGAAAGATAGTATTATTGCCCTGGTTCTGCATGAAAGAAGAGGTAAATGAGTAAAACTTGGGATTTTGAGCTCATTTCATGTGTAAATTTGTATGCTTGTTTATTAAAAGTAGAGCTTTTTTTAAATGAGAAAGCAGAAGTAGGTATTCTGAAGTAGCTTATTTCTTGTGTAAAAATGGAAATAACTTTTGTTGATGCAAACAGATTTAGAGTGAAACATCTGTGTCTATAATGAAGGTGATCAGAGAAGTTTTGTTTCATCTGTAATTTTTTCACCTATACTGGTGTGGTTAAATATGTAGAATTTAACAATATACTATAAAATATATAATGACATGCTCTTGTCTGTGCAGAGGTATAGTTAAGATCTGTGTCTATGCATGCCAAGACTGCTATTTGGGATTTTCTACTCACATATAAAGCCCTTGAATGTTTCACATATTTAGAGTATTAGGATATATACCTTTTTCTTCAAGTAAGGAGTTTTGACAACTCCTCAGTAAATCATCCAGCCTATTATGACTCACTATCATGGTCTTCACAATTCATGAAAGAGTCAGATAAACCCTTTTTTTGTCCCTTTTGCTGATCTCAATGATGATTTCAGCAAGTTAAAGGAAGGGAGGTAATAAAAACTGATACATAAATTCTCTGATGTTCTTCAGTTCTTGGGAAGTTTAGAGAAGCCCGTCCAGTGCTATCAGCTGGGGAAAAGGCTCATACAAACTTTTATGCTACTTTTACCTATTTGACAACATTGAAGGCTGATGTGACTCTTGCAATGACAATGTATCAGAAAATTCTATTACAAAAGTAATAGCAATTACAATAATATCAAATATCTAGTAACAGAATAGTGGCATTATAAAAATCCCAGGTCGTTCAGGAATGAGTGCTATGACCACTGACTTTCTGCTCTGCTTTCCTTACTGCCTCATTATCCTCGAGATTCAGCTGTAGAATGGAAGCTTGCAGGCAGGAACACCTTGAAAATGACACTTTAGGAAGAATGCTAACTCGTACATGCACTCCTCCTCACCAGCTGTGTAATTCCTCGCAAGGAATGGTTAAGATATTAATAGATTGCCGGTGATGCAGAAACAGACATCCCTGCCCAGACAGAGCGGGATGCAGAGCTCTGTGCATTGGTAAATGTTCCTGCCAAAGCCGCAGGGGATGCTGCTACCATCACGGGGATAACCCTTTGTGGGCTTCGGGTCTGCGTCTTCTGCAACCTCTGTCTGTAACCCTCGATGTAGCAGCCTTGCCCTACCGCAAGGGCTTTATCTCCCTCATGACCAAGTGTCCAGGATCCAGCTGTGACATAGCACAAGTGTGTAACCTTCCCCTAGACTGCTGAGAAAGGGCATCCAGAAAGAGCTATGACAAAGTTTGAACCCATGACAGTATAGATAGAAAATAAAAATTAGGATTTCAGGTTGGGATTGTTAGCATTGCAAGGATTCAGAAGGGATAATATTGATGTGAAAAAGTACTAAATCTTAAAGAGAAAAAAAGAGGGAATCATTAGGTAACTCAGTGTGCTATTTTTTTGTTTGGATAGCTAATTTTCTTCATGGCAGCTAGTATAGGGCTATGGTTTGAATTTGTTCTGAAAACAATGTTGATAATATGGAGATGCTTTTGTTCCTCCTGAGCTGTGCTTGCACAGTGTCCAGACCTTTTCTGCTTCTCATAATGCCCTGCCAGTTAGCAGACTGGGGGAGCACAAGAATTTGGGAGGGGACACAGCTGGGACAGCTGATCCCAGCTGACCAAAGGAATATTCCATACCATACAGTGTCATGCTCAGCATATAGAACTGTGGGAAGAGGAAGAAAGCAGGGGGGCATTTGGAATTATGACATTTGTCTTCCCAAGTCACCATTACACGTGATAGAGCCTGGCTTTCCTGGAGATGACCGAGCACCTGCCTGTCCATGGGAAGTGGTGAGTGAATTCCTTGTTTTGTTTTTCTTGCGCACACAGCTTTTGCTTTCCCTGTTAAACTGTTTTTATCTCAACCTATGAGTTTTTTCAATTCTACTATTTCAATTCTCTCCCCAGTGCTGCTGGGAAGGGGGACAGGATGAGAGTGAATGGCTGTGTGCTGCTTAGCTGCTGGATGGGGTTAAACCACAACAGTCAGCAATGCTGAGAATCTATCCCCAAAAAGACCTCCAACAGTCTCCTTCATTAAATTAACCTCTTCTGCAACAGGGCTACCTAAGTCAGGGAAGTGATTATGCCAGCCATCTCCTGCACTTTCAAACTGTCCCTGGGGCTGTCCCTGGGGCTTAGTGAATGCAGTGCCTGAAGTGGTGTTCAGCCTGTCCACCGGGGAATACGTCTGCACCAGGGTCAAAGGTAACATGGTATTTCCAGCAGTATGGACCCTGCAGAGGGCTAGCAACCTGCAAACCTACTTGCTTTTCCAGGCAGGCTTCCTAGGCTTCACTTAGCTCCATGTAACACTACCCGTAGCAGGTGAGCTTGAAAATGAACAGCAGATATGGGGTAGCAGGGATGTTCACTGTGTGAACAAACCCAATGTGAACAAACAGTTGGCTATAGTAAAGTATAATTGATTTAGAGCAAAAGTCTTTAAGAAGAAAAGGATTTAATAAATTGTCGGTAGCTGTGTCTAGGCTGTATAGCTATATGGTGATTCCATATGTTCTCAGTGACCTAAAACACTTGTACAGCACCTGGGATGCAGGTAGCAGTCTCATACTCACCAGTAATTTCTGTCTTGTCTGGTATCAAGGAAAAGGTCTGTCTGCTGCGTGGGACCCTTTTATAACCTTTCCTCCCCTCCAGGAGTGCGAGTCACTTCTGAGCTGCTTGGTGACACCATCACTGTTCTCTGCAGTGACAAAACATCTGTGTCACAGCTTGGAATTAGGTTGTTCTGATGCAAGTGCTCTTTCCCCTCCTGTTTATTTTGATGGCATTTATGTTATTGCCAAGGTGAAAGGAGTTATCCTCATTTATTTTTTTTCTGGTTATCCCTTATTTAGCTAGTTAATACTTTTGCAGAATAGACTATTAACTTCTTATGCAGTAACGTCACTTCCCTGACTAGATTGCATCCGCTATTCATAAAATCATTGTACATCAATGTTATTAGATTATAAAACATCAGCTTCTTGTTCAACACCGACACGTCCAGAGAAAACTCTACCTGTATACTGAGCATTGAGACAAATTCCTTCCTGTGAAATTTCACGTCTGTGGTTCATACTCCTAAACTGTCTGACATTTGCAAATCAAAAAGGGCAAAGAGGTCAAACCATGATCTGCAAAACACTCCAGATGCCTGCTCTATTTTCGGTAGGAGTCACAATTCAGCTGCCTGGTACACTGCAGGAAAGCAAAAGACATACTCTTATATCACCTTGTTAAAAACTATCCTTTGACTAGAATTCAGGAGTGAGCCTTTTGCATTGTTCTGTCCTATGAATTAAGAATGAAAGAGCAAATATAGGGGTTGCTACTGTAGTAAAACCTTTTTAGTCAGGACAGCACAGCAATACACATGGAAAGCTGTTAAATTTGACTGCATGTGCCAAAATAGACTAAATCTAATGACATTATGGCTGGAACAAATTTAGGATCTTTTGAGATAAGGAAAGAAAGTGGGGAGTGAGAATGACTCTGAGTCATAGGTGAGTCCTGATCTCGGAGGATGTGCACAGGCAGTACTTTCATTGATCTCAGCAGAGATCATCACTTGCATAACAACTTCCGAATCAGGCCCATTTTGAGTGCTGAGTCAGCCTAAGACTCTCAAACTGAGTTATTTTATCAAGCAGCTAGTTTGGAAAGAGTGGGAAGGTATTTTTGTTTGCTTGTAAACTTTGTGGCTTTTGATATTTCCCCCTATCTCCCCACCCTAACACTTAAAAAGTGATAATTAAAAAACAAATTGGCATAGAAATTAAGGCAGAAGATGATTATTCACTTAAGTTCTCAGTGTTTCTGGAGAATAAGAAGCCTCCTCACATTATAGGGGTGCTGATACTCCAAAGAGTGTTTCATGACAAGAGTCATTTGCTAGTATTATCTGATCTTCTTTCCACTGTTTTTTTTTCCTTTCATCTTAAAATCTAAAAGGATGTGTATCTGTCTGAGAAAAGAAAATGATGTGGGCAAAAGTGCATATCTTACTAAATGCCCTTTCCTTACAAAATCCTAATTCAGATCAACAAATACCTAAAGTTTCTCATAGCTTTATACATTTCCCGTAGCATTTTGGCATAGAAGGAACCTGCATTATTTCCATATGCATATGTTGTTCTTGGTCCTTTGCCCAAAAATCATCATGAGCTTGAGAGTTCACAGCTGTCAGAGCTTTACGTCTGTGGGTCCTTGCGTCTGCTATGGCTTACACTCCACAAAGGTCTATACCTGAAAAGCTGATATCAAAAATAGGTATGATTAGCACAAATATACTTGTAAGATTTATATATATATATATATATATATATATTTATAAGGAATGATGTTACTATTTTCTTTAAATGCTGCACATTAAAATAAGAGTTTCACAAGGTAGAGGTTTTTGTAACACTCTTCTGTAATAAGAAAATACACGTGATCCAGCAGTAAAATTCAGTTGGTTCTTTCACATCCATTAAAAAGGAGGGGGGTGTGTATTTTCCAAGCTTCCTTCGTGAATATTTAACAACAGATGGGATCACTGGGGTTTGCCACTTTCAAGCCATTGATCTGAATCAGATTTGTAACTGTGATACATTGTTAAATTTATAATGGGTTGAAACAGACACAGTCGTCCTAAAGGAAAAAAGCAGGGGAAAAAAAGGCTGAATATTGATTAGGGCGTTTGATATGCAGTGCAAGAATAATTCTGATTTAAGAACAGTTTTTTAATGGAAGATCATCCCCATAAGCAAGAGATGGAACTGATGAATAAAGACATGCTTACTAAGTGAAATCAGCTGTCCAGTGTAGATAACACGCTTACAAAATTGTTATGGTTGGATCCTGCTAATGCGTTAATTCCATGACAACAATTTCAATTACTGGCAAATTACTATTATTTGTTTCTGATTTGTCACATTTTTCAAAATGGTTACAAGCTGGTTCCATGGAAAACTCACAAGAGCTGTTCCACCTCCGAGAGCGTAGAGATGGACACCAACATAACATTTGCAGAGAAGTGGTTTCCTTTTTTTGGAAAACCTGATCCTTAAGACTGAAATATACTTGTTTTTTTTTAATGGCCAGTCTCTTCGCGAATGAAGAACCGGGGAAGGTCTTTCCACCTTCCAGCCTGCGCATTGGATTTTTTAGGTGAGACACAGTGTGTGCGGAACTGAGCCCACCCTTTAATCCTGAGGTTCATCTGCCGGGGCCAAGCACGCTTGGACGGTGGCAGCGAGGTCCTCAGGACGTAGATGGATTGCCTTACAGGGCTAGCAAGCTCCATCTGCCCGGGGAGTGTCCTAACCGGGAATCGAACCCAGATCTCAGCGTTGACAACGCTGTGGTTTAGCCACTGCACCACCAGGGACACTCGAAATATACTTGTAGTCATGTGATGTTTGCCACTGAGAAAGGATGAGAGGTCTTGCAATTTACTAAAATCACCTGTCTCCTGAACTGCTTACATCTCAGCTAGGCTACACATTTCTACCTGTTAGTCTGACCTAGGTTCACACCTCCTTGCAGACATTCCTTTTTTGTCTGGATACGTATAATTTTGAGTGAGTACCACTCAGAGCAGCCTGCTGCTCAAAGGTCAAAGTCTTCTGCCACACATTTTGCATGGGTACAACTTTAATGTGGATACTGCATTATTTATGTTAAAAGTACTCTCTGGAATTCAGCTGAAATAAATGGTGAGTGAACTTAAACAATGGAAACATAACCATGGCATGTTCTTGACAAGCCAGTAAGCACATTTTCTACAGGAATGAACCAATAAAGTGTGAGTAGAAAGAGACCTCCACAGAAGTAGGTCACGCAACATTTGAATAAAATTCACAGAAAAATAAAATGAACTTTACAAACAAGCAGTGAGTAATCATACAGAAAAAAATATTTTTTTATTTCAAAAGTAAAATGAACAAAATCGGTATTTTGTCAGTTCTAAGCAAAGTCCTTCAGAAGAAACAGAATCTTCTCCCTGAGCTACTTTTGCAGAAGTCTGTAGCTATGACAAATTTTCCCATTTGTAGACCATAAGATTGACATTGGTATGAAGGACCCTTCTGGTGCCAGACACAACCTTAATATACAACACTTGCTTGGCAACCCTAGAAGATACCAGCTTATTTTGTTTCCCTTGATATAGAAAGGACATCTTTCCTTAACAGCTTCGCTGCTTTTTTTGGGAAGGCAACCATATGTTGGCTCAGAAACAAATAGGATCCTCTCCATGGCATTTGTTTTCCTGAGCATCCAGGTCCTTAGAAATGTTATGTGAACTAACATTACCCATTTCTGTATGTAATTTAGCAGATGTTGCTAAATGGTTTATTTTGATATTACCTGAAGATCATTTCTCTTTTCCTCTCCTTTGGCACAGACACCATGAGAACAAATTTTACATAAATGCCCTCACCACCTCACCATGATGGGAGCTGATGAATTTCTCTGAGTGTCATCTGAAAGGCAAATCTGGCCTTATGAACCTATGCCTGGGTTATGATGAATCCTTAAATATATTAAGGGATTTAGGATGTTCATTTTTTTTAATCCTGCAAGTCTAATAATTCTTTCTTAGTATTTTTAGTGGTACCCTGGGCATTTGACAGGCATTTCCTTCATAACTGCTGATGAAGAGGATAAGTGGAAAAGGAAAACTATGTGTTCAGATCTTTCCATCTTCCCAAAGCTGAGAAACTCGCACGGGGAAGGAAGAAGTGCTTGAAAGAAGCAGAAGTACCAATGGCAGACAGAACATCAGATAATTGTATTGCCAGAAAACAAGTAAATATGCTAGGTGTAGTTCAGGAGCAAATTGTCATACTAGGTGGATATTTCTAGGTTGTTCACCTGTTTCAGTGGTAAGATATTAATTTACAATGTTATAATACCTCTTTAGTAGAACACAGTTGATAACACTTGCAAACTCAGATTTTTATTGTTCCTTATGACTACTCAGTTCCATTTCTACATTATGAAAAATCATCATTTATTATTTACTTTGTCTTGCAAAACAGGCATAGACCTCCATAATCAAACTACTTTTCTAAGATTCAAAAAGGGCATTAGGAACTCATTTCAAGTTCATGGTGAAGCCAAGCACAGTTTACTCACAAGCTGACACAAAGCAGCAGAGTCTGACAATAGTGCAGTCACAGTGTGCTCTGAATGGCTCGCCTTAGTCATACAGCACCAACGTGTTTTTCTGTAATTATCACTAAGTCTGCTGTTACAAAACCAGCTCTATTCTGCTCTGTTCTAGCCCCTTGACTGCAATACATCTCTTTTTATATCACAAATATTCAAAGCATAGAAAGTGACAACACAATTAATACTGGGTTACTGACACTCAGCCTATTCATGCTGCACAATTTGAGTCTTCTAAATCTTCCAGCAATCACTCTGCAACTACTCAGATGGAAAATAAATCCTCCTTGATGCCATGTAAGAATTCATGTGCATAGAAGCCAGTGCTCTCATGGGTCACACTCACCATTGCAACTCACCCTTTTCTTAATCTTATAGTGCTACTTTTTACAAGTTCCACAATTCTGAAGGTACAAGTGGTGTGCAGCCATCCTGAATTGCCAAGGAAGAGCATCGGTAAGAACATTACTGCTGTAGTTTCATAAGAAGTACTGGTGCTCCTGCTTCTCCTTCCTACAGCAACAGACGACCCATGTCCTCTGTCCAAGAGGGGGCAGCAGCACAAAATGTTTGAGGACAGCTGCAGTAGTCTACATCCATTCAGGAAGGTTAAGATACTTCCAACATATTTTGAGGGTTTTGGGGAGTGAGTAAGCTTAGACTTCTCTCTGAAAGCTTTCAGACAGCAGAGTTCAGTATTACCTTCACTTTTCCTGGTAACTGAAAGGGCAGGGATTGTTTCTTCCCCCTAAGGACAAATGGCAAGGAATAACATACATTTACAGGAATAAATCCTCTTCCCCCACCCCCGTTGGTGTGATGTCACCCATACCATTTTTTTTGAACAGGTTCTGGATCTTACCATATCCTGCAGTGACAGGTTCAAATGTTTGACAGTCAAATACAAGGAAGCCTCGTTCATCCACACAAACACCAGCCTTAGGAGTCCATGAGAATCCCAGTAGAACAGCTGGGCTGGTGGGGTGGCAGAGATAATTTTGATATACCTTTGCAGACAGAGTTGTGGCATAGATTTTGATGTGAGAATTGTTAAACTCCTCGATCATGATTTTTCTTCAAGAGCTTGTGAAACTACAGGGTGGCACAGGAGCTTGGTCAATAAAGAAGGATGAAGAGAAAAGATAAAAAAAAATGTTGTCATCTTTGACTGCATTTCATGTGAACACAGGATCTGACTGGACAAAAAAAGAGTGAGCCTGCTCTTCTCAGGCAATCTTGTGAAAGACATTTGATCCAGAATTGACAGCAAAATACCAGATCCTCACTCACAACAGGATAAAGCACACTGTAACAAGCTACAGCTTTGTAAAAGGCCTGGAAGGTCATAACTATGACGCATCACAGAAAGGTGGGACAATGTCTATCACAGCCAATGTCAGAGGTCCCTGCAACTGAAAAAGATTTATTTATGAAGTGGAAATCCCAGCTGACAAGAGCAAATGGATATTGCCTAGTGCCACTAAGAAAGACAAGAAAATGCGAGCTGTTTCTGTTATTTGGCTATTACTGCTTGCAAATCTGGCAACCAGTTCAACCCTGACTATGTGGACCACCTTTGCACCTGGCAAAGGTTAATGTCATTAGAAATATGGGTCACATCTATGGCTTACTATTTTGACTGTGGTTTTTCTCCACTGTCTTTAAGCAAAGTAAAGAAAAACAATAATCTAGAATTCTGATAAAATTTATGTAAAGTGTAAGAAGCAGCATAATTTAGCTCACCACTGTGGTGGGCTACCACATACGGTGTTTATGAGGACCCCAGAAGCATTTTAACAGCAGATCACACCATGTGTTTATTTTCCCTGTTCTGTTTCTTAGAACAGTGATTTATCTTATCTGCAAGCAAGTGATATAATGATGTGATGACAACTCTATAAAAGTTTTCATTGGCTCTTACTTAGCACCTGTGAAATTTCATGTGTCTCTGACTCCTCTAAGCTATTGTTTTTTCAGAAATGAGTTAAAGGATGATTCCTAAAAATGGACAGATACCATTTATTTCCATGTAGACTTACTGTGCAGCTCCTGTATTCCAAATAAGTAATATTTGGAGACCCCTCTTGGCTCTCACAGTTTCACCTCAAAATCTCTGCAGGACTTGAAACCCAAGTTCATTCAACTTTGTTATGACACAGCAGCTCTCTTTAGTAGTCAGCTTTCATTTACCTCAGCAGGATTAAGTGAATCCATTATTTTCAGCTAACAGGCAGTGGCCCTCCTTGATCCTTTGTACATCTTCCCTTTTTTTCTTACAAAAAAAGAACTTGTACTTATCCATTTAAAATAAAAAGTCACGGAAGGGAGTTTGGGGTCACTGTTTGAAATAAACACATCAATATTTAGTTACAGGGAAATAAAAGTCAAACAGGAAAGCAGAAAAGTCCTATGTGTCACTGTTAAATGGTGAGATGGTGATTTCTGTCAGAAAGACTTCCTTGGCTTTCAGCATGTAGGAGGCTTATAAATAAAGTTGCTCACCCACAGTTTGCTCACTTTTGTTTGTTTCCATCCCTTGCAGATCACCCTGACTGTAAATCACGCTGCTCAGCCTCACTGCAGGATGCCTCCAAAGGGCAGCTCTGCCTCTCTGCCTTGATCCCTGCTCCACTTGTTCCCCTATGACAGCACGAAGAATCCAGCGTCTGGGCAGCCAGCTAGGTCAGATAAAATAATGTTGTTTTTTTGTGTGGTTTGTTTGTTTGTTTGTTTGTTTGTGTTTTTTTTTTTTTTTAAATGTAGATCAAATTTTCATCCAGGTGAACTTTTGCAGAATACCTAACACCAGAAGTGCACAGCCAGTTTTCTGGTTTGCTGTTCATTATCTCCACCTTGTCCAAAAACTTCAGCTGAGCTCAGATGTCTAAATGTTACATACAAAGATCCCACGGCCTTAGGCACATCTCCAAGGCTCCTTACACTCCCAGCTGTTAGAATCTTTCTCTCACAAAGATGATTACATTCATGCCTATGCTTTACTCCAGGACCTTAATGAAGATGAAATTCAGGTCCACAGCCTCATGCACTTTTACTGTAGATATGTCTATGCTGCACAGCACTGCCCCATGCAGAGACACCTGCAAAAGCCTTGAATAAACTAGCTCTGGTCTTGACACTAATGGTCAGCCTTGTGCTTCCCCCAGACTAATTAATCCAGCTACAAAGCAAGATTAATTGCCTCAGGCGCAGTGCCAGGCTGAAGCAGTTGTAACGCTTCTGTGTCCTGAGCTAACTCACCGGTGTGACGCAGCGCTGTCTAGACATGCCAGCCTGAACAAGGCTGGGTCTGGTACCTCTGCATGATGTAAACACTCAGTTCCTGTTAGCCAAAATACAGACCATTTCCGATGCAGTAAGCAGGTCACAAAATAAGATGAGACTGCTACATCAGCTATTTCCAGACATGTTCATCCTCTCCCAGTGTAGATGGGATGACTAGTGTTCTCTTGTGGCTATTTTTCCCTCAGGAGAAGAGATCAGGTTTCAGAATGAGCATTAAGAACCCTTTTTTTTCTCTACTGCAGCTTAAGCTAAATGCCTGATTGTGGCTAGAGTTTTGTTTCCATGCCAGAAAGACCACTGGAACCATTTGTCCACAAATGGAGCTAGGTGAGACTCTTTTTAAACACTGAATTTGTGCTGCTTGTGCCCTTTATACTTTTCATTGCTGTTGTGCTTCTGTTGCAAAGGTGCTAGGTCCTAGGAAGACCTCTGGGAAAACTTCTACTTCAAACAGGGGCACGGACACTCTGTTATGCTTTAGGAATAGAAAAGAAGAAAATTTAAGTTTTCCTCATAATGGTTCAAAGTGATTTAAGCCAAAATGGAGAACAGCAGGCCTCCAAACTGGTAGCGTTAATGAATATGTATTGCACTCAGTTGAAGATTTGTGAGCATATGACATTTTTTGTAGAGGGTGCTGCCAAGCTCAAGTACCTAAAAAAGCACTGTTTTCATCAAGGGCTAGACTGGGGGCAAGTCAAGATCTTATTTCTTGTATAATTTACAAAGCCATCAAATCAAACCTGCCACAATTAAAAGACAGTAGGAAAATTTTGGAGTTTTTTGATTTTGTCATTGTTCTTCCAAATTTGACATGACAGTAAAAGCCGTATATCAGTTGTCTGACTGTTAGACAGAAAATGTACATCTCATATCTAACTCCTCATCAGTGCTTTTATTATCCAAGGACAGATAAAAGGACATTTTGCATATGAAAATTTATGCATATGGAGGAGCCCTTCGGTGCCAGTTCATTCCTTCAGACACGTGGATGAAAAAAGGCAACTACGTCTCTTCTGCTTCGCCTTGGTCAGCACCGTAGCCATGATCTGTGGTCATGATCACAGAAATCTGACACGCCCTAGAGGGAAGAAGGTGTTTGAAGATACATTTCTAAGAGGATATTTTAAAACATATCGATGAGGCACTGGCTTCAAGGATATGCTGTGAAATTGCCCCAATTCTAGCTCAAAATTTAGATTTCATGGAGCCCACAAATTGGAAGAGAAGACTCAGAGATGACTGTGCCTTCAAAAGAATAAGTGTTGCTGCATTGCTAATATCAGTGTGCTGCCCTAGAGAGTTCTGAAAGAGGTTAATTCTTCTTGTCTAGGACTTGAGAGTTTAGAGACTTAGATTTTCCTTCTCTGGGACATAGAAGACTAACTCAAATGTTCTAGAAACAAGGAGTAATATAATGAGTTGAGCTCAAGAAGCGACAGAAAATCTCCAAGAGTTTTCCTTCCTTCATTCATTTCTTCATCATTTCCTTCTGCCCTCTTAACATCCCTCACACTCTTCCGTGTATATGACAGGCCCTAACTAAGCATGAAAAATGACCTCTGTAATAAAGGTAATAGAAAAATAAATGTTTTTACCTTCAGCATGAATGAAATCTCCCAGGTTGTGTTTTATTTGCTCGTTGCTTGGATCAGCTGCCCCTGCACTAGTGAGTATGTAGAAATAGCAATTTATCAGTAAAAATAATTTAACAAAGGTGTTGCTTGAGAGTGCTTTCTATGACTTGCTATGGAATCTGCTGATTATAAATGTTTTATGTATCTGAAATGAGAGCTTTGTGTCATAAAACCCTCTTTGTCAATTTGTCTGAGTTCTAAAAATATAAGCTATGGATAGAGAAAAAATTACCAAAAATAGTAGGTCAAAGAGAGTGAGAGAAAATATATGCTGAGAGGTAGGGTATCAAAGGCTCCTAAGAGCTTGTGTGCTTTGCAGACTAGTTGTCTTGTTGGATTTATCAGAGCTGATAAACTCAGGAAACCACGAACAGTCCAGATCAGCACAAGGCCAGCACCACACACCACCATCAGCAGTGGCTTGTACAAATCCAGCTATATCCAAGAAGGATTTTACGTACTCTACTTAGAGGGAAAATATGGGATTATACATATGCTAATGAAACAAGGGACCCCTTGAGGGATTTGCTGTCACTTTCTTCCAAGTCCACAGCCGAGTTTGATCCCTGTGCTGCTGCTCCAGCTGGGCAGCCGTGAGCGAGAGTGGTAGTATGCCTGTGAACTATGCGAGGGAATAAGCACATGGGAATAGCTTTCTGCTGTTATTGAAAACAGCAACCGGATACTATGTTGTTATTATTAACCTGATACAGCTTTATTATTTAAAGTTGTACCCATAAGTATTGGTTGTGACATTTGTTTCCTTTGGCCTGACCCCCTGTCAGAGAAAAGAGAACTTGCAAGACCTGTGCATTGGGCCAAACCCTATGAAACAACAGCTCAAGTACAGTAAGTAAAGAGAAAAGTCACACAGAATGGTATATGTGCAACATCGAAAATACGCTTCTGCTCTGGAAGGACCTTTCTGCTCCTTTCTCTCAGGAAAATACCCCGAACTCTTGAGCAATGTCATGACAGTCAATGTCAGGGACCTGAGCTGAAGAGATTACTTTCCTTCTTGGTGTTCAGGGTCTTCCCAGTTGCCACAACTCTATTCACACCATTGTGGATGGAAGAAGACAATTCACAGAAGGTTTCCATATGCACAGATAATGCAGAAGAGTGAAAAATATGAGCAAACGGGATGGTCATCAATAGTTCCCCCGTTCTTTGTCAGTGCACTTCAAACCCTGACATATACATGGATATATATGGTTCTGTCCAATAAGAAGGAAGTCATTTGGGCCAGTGTGACCAATGTGAGGTCAAACTGCTGTGTTCACCGGAAGGCTTACAGGCTTGCACTGTCAGCAGTGACTCTCAGGCTCACCTTCTCTATCCTTTGGTGGCCAGCTCTGGTGTTCAGCACTTACCCTGAGCTCCTGAAGGTACAACTCCTCGACAGCACTGTTCTCATCTTTCCCTTTATTCTGGTAAGATGGCAGCAGATCCCTATTTCCATTTTGTATTTATTACTTCTCACTTTAGGTAACAGTGATAACAACTGGACTATGTGAGAATATCGGGGTGAGGGGGGAGGATAAACAAACCTCTTCCCAAATATGATTTTTTTGGGAGAGGTGGTAATTTAATTTTTTAAAAAATGTTGGATTAAAATGAACTCACTTTTTATTTTCCTACGAGTGATCATTTTCAATACATGGTGAACTTCTGTCAAGTAATCAAATAATTATGTACTTAACAGACACCAGATTAATCTGTAACTTGTAAGATAGCATTTGAAAATGTGATAGTGGTTTGTGTCACATATCTTGAACGATCCTCAGGTCCCAAGTGCCGGAACCATGACATTCAAAGGATGTTTTCCTGATGAAATGTGTTAATACTTTGCCATATGTAGCCACTAGTGATGAATTACTTTGGCATTCACTGTAAGAACATTAACTAAGATGAACCCATTTGGTGTTAATGTCAGTGTAATATATAGCTCCCTGGGTAACCCCTTGGAGTTTAACATTCATTTAGAAAACACTTTTTCAAAAGAGTTTTATACTACACTTTTGTATTTTAGAATTAGTAGACAAGCCCTTTTGTATTATATTTTTCATTTCTGCCTAAATGCTGTGCTCATTGGCTAACCTGCTTTTCAGGACTGAAATCTCTGCACTTGAGGGAAAGCTTGGATGGCTGTCCTACAATATACTCTAAAATCACACGTATAGAAGGGAAGTAAGTTATCTCTGTTGAACTGCTACATACATCACCTGGATCATGCATCCAAATATCTCTCTTCCATACTACTTATGCTTTTGCTTGTGTTACTGCCTTCTAAATTGGATTTTATACACCAAAACATATACAGATGTTTCTTCCCTTCTTGATTACGATCTAGTCCATGTTTTTCATCTATGTCAGCCATTCTCTTTAGTCAAGCGAAAGAGTGTTATGTTTTATTTCGTTTATGATTTGTAATACATGATTTGAAATAATGAAAAAGCACCTCCATATGCTCTCCTTTCCTGCCACCACTAGAAGTTTGGGTACAAACTGCCTGCAGTAAATGGTTTTGCAGAGCTGTGCATGGTACATGGTACAGCTGATGCAGTTGCTGTGTTTGTGTCACTGGAACATTGTGAGGGGATACTGCAGGGTTTTGTTTGTGCAAATAAAACTCTCCCAGGCAGTTGAGGAACAAAATTTCTATGCTGCACTGTAAAACCTGTTTAGATTATATGAATTCTTGTTGAACTCCAATAGCAACACAACTATTCTTGTATAATTGCTTGTTTATGAAGATGTTTTGTTAGCCTGATTTTGTTAGCCCAATTTTAATCCATTCAGAGGATTCTATTTCCCATTAAATATCAGCTAGTGCTAGGTCAACTGCCCAATTTAATTTAAAAAAAAAAGTTAATATGACAAGGTTTATTTTCCATAAGCCATGTTGATTGATGTTAATTATATTACCATCCATTAGTTCTCCTCAACTCGTTGTTGCATTATTTAGTTGGTGATCAACATCAGAGTAGATCATCCTGTTTGTCCTTTTCAAAATGTTGTGATGTTTTCTTTCTTGCAGCTTTCTGGGACATCCACTGAGTTCCAGGACTCCTTGAAAGTTGAAATTACTGGCCTAGAGAGCTTGAGCAGCATTTTAAAGAGAGGATTTCAAAGTAAGTATGCCCACCTATTAATAAACTCTACAAAATATTGTAGTTTTGTTACATATTTAACATTTTAATGTGTTACTTTTGTAAAGGAATTTATTTCATCATCATGATCTGGGATGGTAAGTCATAACCTTTTCTCCCTACACATACAAAAGAGAAATGTTTGCTGAACACTCCCATTTTTCTGCCTAATTATTGATTGCTTTTATAACTTTATTCTACTAATGGACCTGTACTGTCTCCCAGGGGTAATGAGCTCAGCTGCCCAAAGTACTGCAGTCTTAGATTTTTTTTTTTGTTTCTCAACCACATTTGAAAGATCAAGAAAAAACAACTAGGAGCTGTCCCAAGTGTCCAAGATCTCTTCTAACTAGTCTTAGACTTAGGTAGATCTTCTTGTATTCATTGACTTCCCCATTGAATTTTCTAGCTTCTAAATCACAGTATTATTAAAATCTTTGCCTTTAGTTCCACATTGTATATACATATATTTTCATGATTTCTTTCACTTTTCCCTAAAGCAGGTTTTTGCTTTTGCTTTTGCTTTCAACCTGTGTAACATGACCTCTAGATCCTGGACTTTAGGCAATGAGAAGGACTTTTTTGAACATTAAATGAAACGTTCTTCAGATTTTTCTGACACATTTAATTTTTGTCGTTGTTTACTTATTTTTACCAGCTGATTGGGCTTATAACTATTTTTAGATTTCTAAACCCCATTGTTAAAGAACCAAGTCCATACTACTGGCTAACATGTTATTGTCTTCATGATTTAAACAATGTCTTCACTGATTTAATCAGATCTCTCATGAACTCTTTTTCCTCTGTCATAACAGGTCAACAAAATTGAATACAACTTCTCCTGAAGCTGAAAGTTTTCACCCAGAACCTTCAAGAAATCCAGGCAATATTTTCCTACCGCCAATGTGAGACCCTCTGTATATATCAAGTGGTAATTGCCTAAAACAACCCAGGGATTTTCATTTTATGATGTACAGAGAAGTGTTCAAGTAATGTTTGACTAAGGGGATGAGTGCAGGTCAGAGAGATGGGTCTATCACAGTGCTCTAAGGAAAGAGCTACCCTAAAAACATACCCGTGGAGAAAAGTGAGGCAAAATGTGGAGGTATCTGAACCTGTATGAGATGATGGGGGTGCTGTTATGTATGAGAGATGTTATTTCCCTTTACTATTTTAAAATAAAGTTCCTTTGACAGACTCATTTTCATTTCATCTAAGACACATTTTTGCCAAATTCTCTTGAACAGTGATACGGATTCCAAGTGTAACATTAAGCACATGGTGTAAACACACTACAAAATATTTTCACAAATATTTTGCGTTCATTTTCCTCCAAGCTTTGAGCAGGATTTTAATATCAAATGTTAAAATATTCAAAGGAAAAGATTCAGTTGGAAAATTTGTCATTCTGTTGGCTGGAGTACCTAAAAATTACGACTGAATCAATGACTAGCAATTTATGAATAGCACAAATTCCAAACAAAACCTTGGAAAATAAATCCAAGACCACAAATTAGTTAAAAAGTAAACTCAACAATAATTTTTAGAGATAAAGATGTGCATTAAGTTACTTCACTACTGAAGAACCAAATAAAGGAAATAATCCCACTACTCCAAATAGAAAAAGAAGAACAATAAAAAAGACCAATATACATTAAGTTCTCTTCTTCTCCACAGAATTCCCCAGCATAAGTTCATACATGAAGATTATAAATGAACCCACAGAGGAAAAGATAGAGTCCAAAAGTAATATTCTTCCTCTATTTGGAGATTATCAGCAAGATAAACAGTCTTCTTGTTGCATATAACATAACTTCATCTGGAAGATTAATTCCCAAAGGTGTATTAATCCAAATTACTGTTGGTTAGATGTTCTGTCATTCTTAAGTGTTGTCTTCCACATAGAGACTATAGATATTATGAAGATCCCAACAGAGAAACAGGATGTATACTTGGAATGACTAGAAAGTATTTCCATTAAGATCTTGCTCTTTCACTTTTCTTCACTTCAGCAGTTCTCCAAAAGCCAAGGACAACAATCACTAGTCTTTGTCAGGACATCTGTACAGTAGGAAGAAGCTCAGACAAAGTCTGCTGAATTTGTTTCATTATGACCACAGCTGGCTATGAACTTGCACCTTCCTTGACATAGAAGAAGGACAGATTTCCAGTCAAAAACATTCTGCAGAAAAACACGACCCAAGATTCTGCCCTGACAGATCTGGAGTGACAATCTGGCAAGGCAATGTTACTCTTGTGTACAGGTGGCCAAACAGAGTACGTATTTGCAAGACATTATCTATAGTTTGCATTTATTTTTTATTCTATTCCTCTTTCTGGAGGTATAGATAATGGTGGTTAAGAGTGGCAAACTTTGCCATCAAAGAGATAGTCTGTGTCATTTTGCCCAAGATTTTGCTGAAGTGCTATTTTGTATTTGGTAATTCTCAGAATTCATTTCAACCAATGTCTCTTTAATAAATACTAATTAGGATTTTGCTTGTTTTAGTCCTACAATGTCAATTTCATGGCTTTAGTTTTATTCTGACATCATTTCAATCTAAGTTTCGGTCTTTGATCTAAATTCATAGAAACTTTTAAAATGAAATTTCTTTCACTGAATGCTGGATCCACAGGTACTTCGGGAGTTGTAGCAAAGTGTTATCAGCCATATACAGGAATATTCTCAGAATTTAAGGTCCTTCCTGAGAATATTCAAATATGAAGATGACACTGTTCCTTTGAAAACTGCTTTTTGCTTTGTGAAAGCTGGAAATCACTAACACCTTCTGCAACCTATGACATGGCTGTTTTTCCATTTCTTGTTGCAACAGTAACTTTTTGCACAGCTCTTCACAGGAATGTGTTTGTAATGCAGAATGAGATGGGGAGACTGATAAACTGGATGAATTTGTGGCTGGAGATTTGGAGACCATTTATGAAACAACACGGGTAGGGTGCCTTCCAGAGCGAGAAAAGCCACAAACCCTGATATCATATTTAATATAAAAATACAGTCTGTCTTATCACACACTGTCAGAAATGCTGAGACAATCTATGGAGATGGAGAGCTTGACAAAACCTGACTAGCTGTCAGTGAGGGTGTTTGTCAGCTGAGTTTCAAAGAGTTGTTTTACCTCAGAGTCTGGGTCACAGGTATTTTTCTGGGAAGCCTACACAGCAGCAGTGAGTAAATATGCCCTTTTCGTCTCTGCCTCCTGGGACCTATCATCAGATTTTTTACTTTTCTTTTTGCCTCGCTTCTCTACAATGCTGTAGGTCATTTCAGATCTCACTGTAAACTGCAGTGGCTTGTGTGAAGTGGCCATATGAAGGTATTTTTTTACTGTTGTCTTCCAGGTTTCTCTGCTCCAGGTTCTTTTGAACTGGATTTCTTTGGGAAAAACCAGCTCCAGAACTGACTTTCTGCACATCCCTTTATGAGATAGAACCCTATTTAAAAAACCGCAACAAACCAAAACAAAAAAACCCCAAACTCTAACACTGGTAGTTGTTACTCCATCAGCTGCTTTACTTCTTACTTTGCAAATTTCTGCGTTGCTGTTAGACATATATGTTTCAGGGTTAATGGTTGTATTTTTTCAACAAATTCTTTAGTTCGACTCTATTCCCAAAATCTCTGTAATTTAAGCCCTGTCTGACATCTATTCAAATAAAAAGAGAGGGAAATCCTGAGGTGATTCAAATAATAATATAATGGCCAGTCTCTTCGCGAACGAAGAACTGGGGAAGGTCTTTACACCTTCCAGCCTGCGCATTGGATTTTTTAGGTGAGACACAGTGTGCGCGGAACTGGGCCCACCCTTTAATCCTGAGGTTCATCTGCCGGGGCCAAGCACGCTTGGACGGTGGCAGCGAGGTCCTCAGGACGTAGATGGATTGCCTTACGGGCTAACGAGCTCCATCTGCCCGGGGAGGGGCCCCGACCGGGAATATCGACTTAGAGCAATCATTGTTTTGCATGCAGTCAATACTGACCTTTTCTATTCAGAGAACTTGAAGGGGAAAAGAATAGCTGTTTTATCCATTATAGTTCTACTATTGAAGTAATATACACAGAGTATTCTTATGTACTTGGGCAGTTTTAGTGTGAGCGTTTTTCATCCTTACATCATCTAGAAATTATAAGATCTTAAGTTTCATGCCCAACTGTTTGATCTTTTTTGCATAGATGGACCCTTGATGTTCAGGAACATTTTCTGTTGTGATTATAAATCATCCCACCCAAAAAACCTGTGTTAGATTGGATATTAACTTGCCTTACAACAGCAAGCTTGGCACTGGGTATGATGGCACCAGAAAATGCATGTAATGGGAACCTTTTGCCTTCCGAGAGTTTTTCGAACTTAGGCTACTGAGGCCCTAAATGACTTTCATGTCCCTTATTTTCTTCCTCCCCCTCAGGCATGTTTAAACACCAAAGTGTAAGGACAGCTGTTGCAACCAAGAGTTATCACAAGATAGAGAGATGCCAGCTATTTAAAGAGCTTCCTCTTATCAAAAAGACTTTGTTGGCTACCTTTGGTCCACTCATGACATCTTTAAAGTTCCTGACATGTGATAAGTCATCCTATCAGGTACAAAAAGTCATGCTGAAGTACTATAAAGATTATAATACCGAAATGGCATGCTACTGTCCAAATAAATTATCCAAAATTTGCTCTTCACAGTCACTGTGAAAAAACATAATAAAACATATTTATGTTGTGATGGTCTAGATTTATCCCTGATATGATTTTGCTGATATTAGGGAAAAAAGACTTATTTCCAGGTTAAATCCTTCTATGAAGTTACATGAAGGGTAGGTCCGGCTATAGACATCTACTGTTGTTTGTAATTAAATCATTATCAATGAAATGCCAATGAAGATAAGGCTGGGCTGAGCTCTATAGAAGTAGGATATCAGTACTTGTGAAAGGAGAATGTATGAGAGAGCTCAAAATTTGCAGAAAGGTAAGTGTAAGTTTCTTCCTTGGAAGGGGGAGGGCTCTACATCTCTGAGGTAAAGACTACGACAGTAGGTTGCCCCTAAAGGTTATGATGTATGTACATCTTTTTGAAGAGGAGAAGACAACAAACACAACATAATCCTGTCAGGGACAAAATATTTTTGCTCATGATCCAGTCATACACTTAACCCTGAAAATAACTAGAGTAGTAGTTTAAAGGGGATCCAGTGGGTGATGGATCTGACATGGAAATACCTAACTTTTGTTTCTACCTTGCATATTTTGGTAGATCTCAGAATCAAGGTAATGAATTGGACCACTCAGATGTATAAAATATTCATTTTTGCAGTTTTACATTTCCTTTTGAAAATATTTTTGATTGTATGGATTCTATTTGGAATTTTAAATCTTACATTTCAGAGACACTTTGGCTCATGTGTCTCAATCTCAGCAGATCTGTAAATAAAACTGCAGCCTACTGATGTTTAACACACCAAAGAAAGTATCCTAAAAACATTCTTGTATAGCATCAAGTTAAAAATAAGCACCTACAAAATTACTTGTTGAAGCTACAGCTATCATTTTCATTATAAGTCTGCAGGCAGCATCACCTTGAATATATTTGCTTAATTATAATGCAGTCAGTGGAATGTCAGGGTTTCAATACAGTTTATCTACTGGGCTACATCTAATGTAGAACAAATGCTTATTATTTGTTTGAGGTGCATCACAGAATGGAAACAGCAGGTTTTAATTCCCAGGGCAAGACAGAGAGGAAAGGGAAGGGTTGGAAAAGGAAGGGTTGGGAAGGTTTGGATAGTTTGGGAAGGTGTGGGAAGGTTTGGGAAGAGAAGGTTTGGGAAAGGAAGGTTTGGGAAAGGTAGGGAAGTGAAAGAAAAAAATAGCTTGCCAATTCCGGGGGACTTTGAAAGTAGGGAGTGTGTTGCTGAGAGTGAAAATGACAAAGCTAAATGAGCACATAGAGTACAGTTAAGAAGAAGCAATGCTGTCTGTTTCCAGTGGCAGTATCTGAAAAACTACAGCTTTTGAAGACAGAAGTCAGACAGGTCTGGACTTGCTGTTAGATGGAATAACAGGACAGACAAACTAGCCAGCCTCTGGTCTGTAACATTTCAGTGCTCTCATGTTGCTCGGGTGAAAGATACCGACAATAACTGCATCTCTGAGCTAGGGCAGAGACTTCTAAAGGAAGGATAAAGGCTAATTCACTCCTTTGCACCAAAGGCATGGATTTACCCTGACCTTTTGTTAAAGGAACAGTGCATTTCTTGTGATGCTCAGACTCAATCCTCTCTGCAGGATACACCTATCTAACAAGCTCTCCCAAGAGATACGGGCCAGTTCTGGGTTCTACTTGCACAGTTTGGCTTTGTGAAAACACCCTATGCAAAAATTCTTTCACTTAAAATTGCATTAAAAGCACCCTGCTTTTCAAAAGTGGTCCTCATGACTACTGCAAGGGTAACAGGCCAGCAATACAATTTTCTATTTCTATTTTTAGTCTAATACCTAATTTACTGAACTGACCTAAGGTGTAGGACAGAGAAAGTGCAGATTACAATACAGAGTGTTAACACAAGCCGAATGCAGACCTGGGCACAGTTTCTTAACTGCTAATGATACAGGTATCACTGAAGAAATCAACATCTCTTAAAAAATAGAAGTTTTTGAGAACAGTATCTAAATCAAATGGTCAAGTAGAAACACCAGGTCATGGATATTACACCCTAATATAGAAGCAATCAAAGGAAGCTGCTTATGTGACAAAGGAGTGCATTCAGTGTTAGGGTAGAACATTTCATTATTCTTCATCACTAGTGGAAAAAATGCTCTTCTTTCAAGACACAAAGGAACAATAATAATACTATCGCTGGTGTTAAGTCCTTCATCTTCTTTCTTAGCTGTGTTTCAAAGCAATATTTCTTTGTATAAGCTAAAAAATAAATTCAAAACTTGCCAAGAACTTTTAGCAAACAGAAGACACAGGAAAAAAAAGCAAGCTACACTCAACAATAATCCTCATTAAGAACACACTTTACAAGAACAAAAGGGCACACAAATAAACGATTTTTAATTATTTGGTTATGTATCAGAGTAAGAATCCAGGTGATTAAAAAGAAGATTTAGAAATACAAACTGAGAAATGAGGAATGAAAGAGAAATAGTTGTTGACAGAAGCTTGCTGGGAGGTTATGCAATGGGAATTAAAAATTTAATGTTTGTGGCTTGTTCCTAGAAGAGAATGATAGAAATTTGGATGGATACTTTTTTTCCGTTTCAGAGATACCATTTTCTAGTTCAGAGCCCTGGAGGGTTTAGGACAGTAGGTTCTAGAAAATTTGGGGTTGGCTTAAAGTAGTACCTTTGTTACTGAGTTTTGACCCCTCATGAGACATAAGTGATTGTGTGTAATGTGTAGGGAAAAAAAAAACAAACTCTGTTTCATGGACTACAACCCACAGGGCATCTGTTGATTACAACCACTCTTAAGCAGTAATTTTTGAATACAGCATGTTCTGTAGGCTGTATGAAATAACTAAATATTAGCCACAAATTGGCAGATATTCTTTCTTGTAGGAAAAGAATTAATCAGTCACCTAGAAATTAGCATTTGACTAAGTGCCAGAGATGATGATCATGTGGTTATGTTCTTTTTTCCAAATAATTTTGTGGTGCCCTCTACTTAAAAAGGAGTCAAAAAAAAATATGCTAAATCACTGGCTGGAAAATTAAATGTGTTCCAAAGGTCCCATGGGAAGTGGCCAATGTCATTGTAAGGCTACTTTGTATCACCTGTGAAAGGTCACAGCAACTGGGGAATCTCCCTGATGAGGAAGGAAAATGTCACACATCTGTTCAGGAAGAAAAGCATGAAAGACTTGGGAATTACAGGCTGGTCAGCCTAACCTCAGTCTCTGGGAAGCATATAGAGGAAATCCCCTTGGAGATCATACCCACGCACATGAAGAAGAGGACTGGGAACAAGTGAGTGATTTGGAAAACCCAACATTGATTTACCCTGGGAAAAAAAATGCACAGTCTTCCACTAGTGGTGGAATAACTCCATGCAACAGGACAGATGTGGGGCAGAATGGCTAGAAAACCTGGGAGTCCTAGTACTCAGTAAGCTGGATACGAATCAGGAGCGTGGCTTTGCCATGACGAAGACAACCACATCTCAGTGTGAATTAGTGGGAATGCAGCTGACAGGTTGAAGCAAATGATCGCTCCCTTCTGTTCAGCACCCACGATACCTCCCTGAAGTACTACATCCATTGTTGGGTACCCTGGCAGGAAAGAACCTCATGTATCGAAGCAAGTACAATGGAGGGACATCTAGAAGGTAAGGATCTGGAAAACAGGATGCATGAGGAAAGGTGGAGAGAAATGGGTTTATGCAATCTGAAGTGGATACATCTAAGGGCCTTGAACTACCCTTGTCTTCATCTACCTAATGTTGGAGTTTAAAGAAAACGGAGTAAAAGGGCAAGAGGCAGCTGATACCACTTGTGGGGTAGAAACTGCCAATTAGTTGTTAGAAAGAATGACACAAAAAGCGTAGTCAAGCACTGCAACTTGTCGCTCAGATAGGTTATGTAAAGTCTACCTTGAGTTATTTAAAGTTCAATTAGACAAGACTCTAGTCTGAAGCTGAATCTTACTTTAAAATTATCCCCATTTTGAGTGGGGAGTTGAGCTGGGTGACCTCCAGAAGTCAGTTACAAAGTATGTGATTGTATGATTATATTTCTTTGCATTTATTCAACTTGTGGCACAGTCAGTAACAGAATCAATTTTCAGTTTTAGTAGAAAAGGGTTTTATTCAGTCAGCACATAAAATACTGACATTTCATTAAAAAAAAAAAAGACATTCAGTGCCCTGAGTAGATTTAAAAAACTAATAATCTGACTACTTTAGGGTCAAGAAACCCTTGGAGAAAGGAGCATGGAGAAGTGTGAGCATGAACCAACACCCAAGTAGGCTGGACTATGAAAGAGATATAAATTCCCAGATCCAGATTCTCCTCCAGATGGAGGATGGCAAACCTAAGGACTTTAAACCAGAAATTTGTCTCCAGCCTTGGGGAGCAGGACTGACATCCTGACAACTGACTGATTCAGAGACTGAGAACCCTCTTGGACTAATGTAAGCATGGGTTGCTGTAACTGATTTTATTTCTGTGGAAAATTGTCTCTGAAACTGTTGTAACTTTGTATGTAGAAGGTATGTGGGATTATAATTACAAGGAGCGCTTTAAGGAGATGTGGTTGAGAAGTGTTATGGTCTATGCTCCCCTGATGCATGTCCTTTCTACAGCAGGAATTGTGCACTGTAAGGGCTCTTGATCCTTTTCCAGTTGATGATCCCTTTCCAGATAATTTTGTACAGGCTGCACTTCCCTTCACATCTTTTAATCCATACCACTGCTGCAGGGAAGTCTTGAGACCTCTTACTCCTTATCTTTCTGGCCCTACTGAAGTTAGCTGTTCACAGCTAAAGAAAAAGCAAGATTTGCAAAGGAGCTTTTCCAAAGATTTCTTTTTCCAGCCCTTTTTACATTCATATCTGAGGTCAAAGTACTGAGTGGAGTCTACCAGTTCTGTGCATATCTTCAAAGAAATTAAACATCTGAAGAATTTGCTCTTCTAACCTTCATTTCAATTTTTAAACTAATGAGTTTTAAAATTTTGTTCCTTTTGATTGTCATTTTTTCCTCAGTTTTTGGAACAAGTTTATGCAAGCTTACACCCTATCCTGGGGAAGTTCATATTTTTTTACATTTTTTTCTTCAAAATAAGTCTGTTTTCCATCCTTTCTGAAGAGTCAGATAGGAACAGAGATCAAAACCAGAATACTAGGGAAGACTATGAGAAAAAGAAGTAAATGTTCAGTTATACCTTCCCAAGAAAACCTTCATACTGCGGTTTAGGACTCCCTGAGGTGAAGATTACGTGTTTCTGTCTATTTCTACCTTACCCTGGTGTTAAACACCACTATCAAACAATAAGACATTTCATTTCTACTGATGCAATATACTCTTAAAACCTGGGAATCTGATCATTCTGGCAGTGTCCACGAGCCCAGAATACAGTAAGATGCTTCTTTAAGCTGCGTAGGCCTATTTAAAACCTTGTGTACCAGGGTGATTTAGGGGAAAGATGTGCTTACTATTACCAACATTAACCAAAAGCACATGAGACTGTACAGGATAGAGAGTGAAGTGCCTGACACCCTTGTTTCTCCAGGAGATTTTGTTGCGAGCAACCAATCCAACAATGGCAACAAGATCTAATGAAGGGACAGGAAATAACTGTTAAGATTTTAAAAATCAAAAAATATACTATACCTGAAGTTGGAAGGAACCCATAAGGATCACCGAATCCAAAAATGTCTTTTGCCCTGACTTTCACAGTAGAAACTGAGCAATTTCATGGTCCAGAGCTTCTCACCTCACACCTTGCAAGAAAAGTCCCCTTTAGTTTGATCTGTCAAATCCACTGCTGAGTTTCTTGAGTCGCTCACCACTACATTTTATTACATCTCAGTTTAAAAGATGGTGAATCAAAAATAAAAGGCATTTGCAAGGAAAACTGCACAAAGTAAAGCTTTAAGGATGCTTCAGAGCTTGCTGCATCTTTTAGAACTACTACTAAAACTTCAAAATAGGAAGAAAAAACAACTGCATTGAGCTTGTGTAGAATTACTTTTTGCTGCTATTAACATTATACTCGCTGTGATGTGCTACCTGTGTAGGTTAACGTAGCAACATTTTTCACATGGAATCCAAGCTAGATAAGTTGAATTGACTAGAAGAGACTTTACATCACTTCTTCTTCCTTTGTGTTATTCTCAGTGACTGGTATTATCTTATTTCTTAAGTTGGAAGTTATAATGAACAGGATAATGTGTGGGGAAGTATTCTCATTTATTGAATGGGGTTTTTTAACTGAGAAGACCCCATTATAACTGACAAGAAGAGTGAAGATAAATCCCTGTTGATTGAAGAATATGCTGCTCTCTGTAGTTTTCGAGTATATCATGCAGTCATATAAGAGGTTTCTATTATCTCATAGAGTGCCAAACGGGGATTAAAGTCTGACACTGAAAACCCTCAGGGAAATGCTTCTGCTGCAAAATAATGAATCTACTCATATCTGAATGTCTCCTGTCTCTACAGGAAAAAAAAAGCATAGGACAAATCAATCCACCATTTAGAGTCCAGTGATTGCTCCCTTCCCAGTGTCAACCTGACCAATGTATCTAGTGTGATATAAAGGAGACCAAGTCAGTGATGTAATAAACCTTGCTTTATCAGAAGATGCCAGGAGTGTGCTTTAGGAACATGGGTCATGGATTGTCTGACATTCTTGTTTCACTGACATAAGCAGTGGAAGTCTTGAGTCCAGTCTTTTCAAGAGGTTTTTTGCGTCCTGCACACACAAGTTGGCTCATTCTTGTTGCTGTCCTTGCAGAGCAGACATGAGAGAGCCCTGCAGGGTGCTGGGACTGCTGCACCCAGGGAGATGAGGTAATAGGATAGCTATTTTAATGACAGTTTGTAAAGGATTTACTGTACTGTTTACCATGCACAGTGGCTCATACTAAATTTGTACATCCTTTACAGTCTTTAAATAACTGGTAATCCCACAATATGAATATGGTGTGTAATAAAATTCTCTAAATTCCCATTTTGAAAATAGAGTCACATTCATCAAAGGTTCAGTAGGACCAGTTGTGCTCAAAGGTAGAGACAGCTTTCCTCCTTTCCTTCTTTGCCCTATAGATGGCAGCAGGTAGTGCAAGTGCAAACTAATCATGTGGCAGCAGCTAAAGCACAGGAAATCTATTTCTGACTTTCAAACACAAGGAGACCTAGGACCATCAGCAGAGACTGGAGCAAGTATGATGAAAAGGTGCCATGGGACACTCGCCCACCCTGCCAAGCTGCCCCTCTAATATCTATTAACCTGGTTGCTGGATACAGATCCAGTCATTTCTCTAACTATTTTCTGTTCCCAAATGCAGAACCAGTGCCCATGTGTTGCTAGAGCCTTGAAATGACTGTGGTCTCTTGAGCCACAGCCCTTGCAAGAAAAGTGCTCTTGACCATGTTTCCAGAAGGAAAATGACAGGATGAGGATCTCTAAATCTAGTTGTGAGTTGGCATGTGACAGGTGTAGCTAAAGTATGGGCATATATTTTGAAGAGTTATAGAATATCCAGAGTTAGAAGGGGCCAACAAGGATCATCAAAGTCCAGCTCCTGGCCCAGCGCAGGAGAGCCCCAAGATTCACACCAAATGCCAGCGAGCATTGTCCTAACTCTTCTTGAACTCTGGCAGGTTTGATTCTGTGACCACTTCCCTGGGGAGCCTATTCCAGTGCATGGCCACTCTCTGGGTGAAAAACCTTTTCCTAATATCCAGTCTAAACCTCCCCTGACACAGCCTCATGCTGTCTGCTTGGGTTCTATCACTGGTTACCTCCTGTATGCTGCTATAATAGGTATGATAAAGACTTATATGACACCCCCCAAAAAACAAACCTTGAGCGAGACCTAGGATGTGAAAGTCAGGAAATTTGGAATGAATATGTCCCTTGCCACCCAGACTTGGCCTTTTAGGTGAATGAATGAATACAGAGTTTATACAATAACATGTAATGATTCTTAGCCTCAAACCTCCTGAGTACCATCTTAACAAGCCTACCTGCAGTTCTTTTTTCTCACCTTTCATTTAGAGCACTGCAGGAAGCAAATGATTATGTAATTGAAGACTGTATCAGAATGCATATGCACAAGGCTGTAGATTAATGCAGACAGTATTAAATCTGACATTTCCTACCACTGGAATGCTTGACTTTGAAACCCTACCTTTCCCTCACATTGATTGAGTCAGAGACTTTAATAAAAAAATCTGAATGGAAAAACCCCAACTCTTAGCATTTGAAACTAATGATAATATCTAGGGTCAGGGCTTAGTTTTGTACTGGTTTTATACAACTAAGGAAGTAAATATGAGCGACAGAAACCAGAAGCCAGTGTCAGTTCATAAAGGGTCAGCATTGTAGTGCTTCCTGGAGGCTCACAGCTATCTGAATCAGGGCTATGGGAAGACTGGGGACAAGCTACTTGCCTTCCAACAGAAACTAAGATGTAAAATGGGAGAAAGTAATGTCCAGGTCCCAGAGAAAACTAGAACTTGAAGGTAAAATATTAAATCCTTCCCTTTACCTAACTTATTAAATATCTACTTAGTTTCTGCTCAGTGTGTCAGTCTCCAAGTCCAATATTATGCAGCCCATATTCAGATTTTTTTCCTTCAATTCCATCTCTTTAGAAAAGGCCTAGGAACTCTAAAAAGGGTTTCTAGAACTCTATAAAGTGGGTTTGTGGTTTTTTATTATTATTATTTTTTACTTTATTTGGGAAGTGTCTGAATTAGGATAAAATATTTTATTTGCTGAAGGTATCTGAACTTAGATATCTGAGAAACAAAGCACACCACTCTGAATGACATCACAGTTTGTTCTGCTTTGCCAAGGTGTGCTTTCAGATAAGAGTCATATTTATGACTAAATGATTTGTCATCTATTCTTTGTTGCAGTTTGATGCATAAAGCATCAGTGAATGCTTTATGTCATTCATTTCATCCCATACAAAAGCAGTTGCTGTTTTCAAACTCTGTCATGAATGACTTTTGTTGTATTGTGAAATAAATACAGTAACTTAAAAGTAGTTGTCTTCATCATTCCCAGCCTTAAAGATCTTAAACTTTTTATCTAGGTGTCTGTTCCTAAGACACAAAGGATCTGTTAGTAGTTGAAAAATGGTCAAAGATTCCTTCTGGGTGAGCCTGAGCAGTATTATTGTATAGAGTATACCTCAGCATTCCCGACTGTTTGAAGCTGAAAAAGTGAAACACCTCCTGTAATTCTAAAGAAAAGGATCAAACATCTTAGCCTTTAAAATAAAATGATAATTTTTAGCATGTATTGCTACATTGAAAAGAATACGAATTTGCTAACTAATAAAGCAAATATCTGTGTAGACGCTTCAGAGTTTTGCTCTGTTATAGTTATTGTTACCACCAGGGAACAGTGATATGTTCTCAAAAGTTCAAACAATATAACTGTACCTTACTTTTAAATATTCTTAAAGCAATCTCCTTGCTTTCTGGAAAATAATCAAGGACATGATAGATTATTCTGTCTTCAGCTGCACAGCAGCTAACAGTTGTGAGAAATATTTTGTTCTTTGTGTAGCTTGAAAAAATCCCCATTTCAAACAAGCCTTTAATTGTTTTCTCAGCTGAAAGAAGTTCTAGTACGCTTTCTGCAAATACAGGATTCTTTTATTCTAATCAAGACGTACAATTTTAGCTACAGTAGAATGTTGGAAAACAATAGGATTTAATTTGCTCCCGTAAATGGTTTGTATAACACTATGGTACAATTTTGCTGTTTCAGAGGCAGCTAAGTCTAATTGTCTTCTGTATTTTCATAGTTCCATACCAGCAAAATGTTTTGAGCATTCTGTTTTTAGCAGCCAGCATAGAGTTCTTTAATGAACTGTCCCGCTTTCATTCTGCTGTATATTTGACATTCAGCCATGAGTAAGTTCAAAACTGACAGCGAGCTTTGAGCCATCATTGCTTTCTTTACTGATCCATGCTAATTGCATCCTAGAAAGAGCAAGAACCCTTTTTGTTTCAGGGTATGTCATACTTTACCAGAGCAATTTTAGCACTCTTGCAGCTATTATTCTCATAGAACCCAAACTGTCAGCTAAAGTACACAAATAATTGGCACACCTGAACTTAGATCATGAACAGACTCTCTCCTTTCTGCTTCCTGTAACTTGAAAAACCAGGAAGTAATCGTAAGTATATGAAATTCATAGTTTTCTGATATTCAGAATCTGAATATTTAAGATTCCACCAGACGTGGACTTCTAGGTAACAGAAGCAGCCTGATCAAAAGCATCAGCAGACATATCTGAAAGATCTGATGATTATATTCCACATTATAGCCAGACCTCTTGACTGAACTCTGTGTTTTGTACTGCATATTATTGCCTGAACGGATGAAAAGCTAGGATGTGTCAGGAGAGATACGCCCTCAATAGACACTGGCCACAAACAGAGGTGCAAAGGAAAAAGGTTATGAAACCTAATTTCAAATTGTTTGAATTAAATTCAACAAAATCAAAATTCCAATGCTTAACAACACAACAAAATCAAGTAAACAAAAATTCACCTAAATTTTTTCCCAGTAGATAGTCAGGGAACAGTAAAATCAGAACTTTCTATGAATTTCTGTACTTTGTCTCAAAAAAATCATTTGACAGAAAAATCTGAATCAGCTCCTGTTAAAGGTTTGCAGGCACCAGGGTGCAGCACGTTAGAAATTGTCATTTTGTTAATAAAAAGATGAACCTGATAGATTTGCTCTACCTAAAATCCCCCAAATCTGCTTTATGGATCCTTTTGATCTGGTGGTGGCAGTGTGTGCCTGTGGTTGAAAGGAAGTGTCAGAGGAATATTCTGAATTACAGAGGGAGAACCGTACATTGGGAAGGATTCCTGTAAGCCACCAGCAAAAGCTTACTAAGAAACCCACTGGTCACTAACGTGATGGGAGCGACTCTCGTACACTAAGCCAGAAAGAAACAAGAGGAAAAAGCCTCTCCTTTGGCAGAATATTCGCAGTCACACCTCACCTATTGCTTCTTGCCCTGCAAGGTGCCTTGCAGCAGCCTGTTTCTCTTAAATGATGGAAACCGGGATAATGAACTCTGCCTGAGGAAAACGCTGAAGGGGAGTTAATGAGGTTATCTGGCTTTACCCGGGATTATTAGGCACAGGCAGCCACGAGCACAGAGCAGGGGTGCTGGGCTGCTGTGCAGCTTGGGGTGTGAGGAGAGACCCACTAGCTAAATTAATTGGGAGGAATTTTCTGTCTGGGTGTTTCTGTGGAGTTTGTTTGTCTCTGAAGCCACTCGCCTGGGGTGACTCTGAGCCTGAGTGAGCAGCCCTAAAGGTCAGAAGGCTGGCAGAATCCACAAAAGGGGTTTTCTTCTCTTATTCTGAAAAGCAAGTATATCCTGTATCCTCAGGCTTTGAAAAATCAAACAGAAGCAAATCCAAAACACAGGCACAAAAGACTGCTCTGTACATGAAGTAGGAGTGGCTCAAGTGGTTAGGGAGGAGGGATTATGACCAAACTCATTCATTCTCTCTTATTACCCCATCAGACCCTGCAATTCCTCCTCGGTGTTCAGCTCGTGCTGCCTGCCAGGTCCCACATGTGTGCCATGCAGGAATTGTCCCTGGGAGGGAGAGCAGCAGCCCTGGCCAAGGCTCAGGGAAGTTCACAGTGCTTTTCCACCTACTCGGTGACAGCATGTGTAGAGCCAGTTTCTTTCAGACCCCATGAGATCAAGCTTATATTTAAAAATGAAAGAAAAAAACCAAACTCCCAGAGTCATCAGTTCCTAGTTTTCAGAAGTCACGATTCAAGCCAACGAAAGTGATGAGATTTGCCTGAGTCAGAAATTGTTTTGAACCTGCCTCTTGTTCATTAGTTTAAAGTTTTGCTTCCATTGCTGCCTCTACCCCTCCCTTTGTTTTCTGGCTTCCAGGACTTTAAATCACATTTGATTCCAGTGTATTTGCAAATTTATCATTACAAGAGAGGATCTAGGCTGCCACACGTAGCTGAGTGTTTTATTGTGTTGGTTTTTTTTCCTGAGATATAAACTGAAATTCTCTTATAGTCAGATATTTCCAGGAGTCTGCGCTTTAAGAAAAAAGACCAAATTTTGTGAGCTGCGAAAATAACACAAGATCTGGCAGCCACAGCATGTGCTAGGGGTTTTCTTTTTGATCTCTTAAAATAGGTGCCGTGGGAAAAACTTGCCTGGAAGGTTAGATCAACATCCCATAGATTCTCACCACTTCCGCATCCCTAGCTGGGCACTACTAGTGTCTCTACACTTGTATTACAGTCCTACCTGTGGCTCTGTAAAACTCTGTGTTTCTCCACAGAGAGGTTTGTGGCATACAAGATTTCTGTGTGAAAACCAGTGTGTCTGAGCTGTTTTCAGTACTTGAAACAGCTTATGGCATGATTCAGAATTTGATCCAAATTCTAAAAATAGATTTTTCTTATTATTTACTAAGTGGTATCATAGTGCTGGATCCTAAACAGTCACATAAAACTCTCTCTGTTTGGTTAAGACCTATTCCTGACTAACAGGTAGATAGTGATACTCAATCTTGCCCTTATGAAGCTTCCAAAATAATTTTTTAAAAAACATTTTAATTTCACATTGATAATGGTAAATTTATATGCACAACAACTATATTTTTCCACATGGATTTTTGCAAGTTCAGATTATGCAATATCTGAGAGGAAGAAATGCTGCATCCTTCTGTGCCTATTCTTGTTTCTGTTCCATGTTAAAAACAATGCTTTTTTTTGTTTTCTCCCCAGTTATTTATTCACTTAATTGGATTCAAGAAGTGGAGTCCTGCACAAGTTGTTAAGAATTGGAAGTGCTGATCTAAGGAAACACTCACTGTGTACTTTGAAAAGTTTTATCTCAATGTGAGCTCATAATAATAAAACCATCTCCAAATAGAACAAGTTTTAATGAGCAAAACAAATCAGTTATCTTGGAACTTATGGAAAATTACTTATTACAAAGAAATAAATCAATGAACATTTGAACATCCTGACTGCCAGGGAACATCTCCTCTTATAGGTGTCACCACAAAAATTGTTCAGTGCTGTTGAGGGGGCACTGAGAGTGTGTGTATAAACAGGAAGAAAGTAAGCCCTGAAATCTAGGTGTAAAGATGAACTCAGAAACTGTTGATCTGAGCAACAGAGCACACCATGTACTGCTCCTGAGGATCTGCACTCATTTCCACCTTACCTATATTCTCTGCAATCAGGGCAGCATTTACATACATTTACATGGGTTTGGATCACATGTAAATGGATGCAAATCTGGAGGACCCCTGAAAAGATACAGTTAGTCTAAGTTAGTCAAAGCTGCATAACTCAAGTTGAAACCTGGTAAATCTGCCTCCTTACAAAAATATGTTAGTTTAACAAATAAGCATGCATTGGTCATAGGTACCTTTCAGATGATATGAGGCTACATATTAGCTGCATTAGAAAAATTAGCAAATTTAAAAGTTTAAAATATCCGGCAAAAGTATTTTATAATGGGATACTAGGTACATTCTTTGCCACGCTCTACAAGCAAGAAAGTTAATCAGAAGTTTGACTTTCAAGTCATTATGTAACATGTAATTAAAGACCAAAATTGAAAAGGTAAGTAAACAAAAAGTAATTTTTCTTCTGTTTGATTTCCCTCTGATCTGTATCTCTGGAGTTATCTATGTATCTGTAAGCCCATGCACAGACATTCTCAAGGGAAATACAGCAAGAGCAGCTATATGTTTCACCTCATAGTTTACCTTAATAGAAATTACCTTGTACATGTAAGCAAATCTAAAGAAATACCAAATTAGAAATAGGTACCATTACTGCATTCATTGCCTTAGCCTTCAGCTCAAAAATCCATTTGGTCTGAATGAAAGGTAGCTAATTTCCATTATGATTCATATAGTGTTTCCTTACTTACTCTTTTTAATTATATGAAGTTAAATGCAAACCCTCAAAGATCCACCTGAAAACATAGATTGTCTCCAGGAAACAACAGCTAAACTTGTGGCTTACCATTTTATCAGGTCAGTATAGATCTACTGCCCCCCTGGGGCAGGTACAGTGCTTGGTGATACTTTAATATGTATGTCAAGGTTTCTTCCAACCTTGACATGTCCTGTTTTCTTCTCAGAACTGCAAACCTTCAGCCCTAGCACTCTTCTTGTTTTCTGCAGCAGTTTTCAACATCTGAACTGATCCTGGGTGATGGACTTACATTGCTTCTCTTGAGGTAGTGAGAATAGTTTGCTGCTACGAGGTTTGGATCAAGTATATTTACCCTCAATAACCAGACAAGAACATTCAAACCCAGCATGATTTCTTCCTCCTGAATGTCATAGTGGAACAATTTAGGTGTTTTACCATGAATCCAGAAGTGGAAGTCTGAGTCTGACTCTGGAGGTGAACCCAGCAGCACTCTACGTAACATATCTGTGGTTTATATCAGGCAAGAGAATCAGAAGCATCTGAACTTTATAATGGTCATATGTTGTATGTTATATATATGTTATTATGTTTGTATCATTAACTACGTAGCTTCAGAAAGAATTGGAGGAAAGAGAATATTTAGATGCTTTCCTAGGCTGTACAGGTTTCTTAAATGACTAAGAAATCTTGGTTGGCATGTCTGCTAAAACCTTACTGGCTTCAAAACTGTCTGGGACAATGGAGGATTTGACTGTGTTAGTTCAGGCTCACACAGAAAATGTCCTTTCATTGTTATAAGATTTTATGCACTTTCTAGTACTTCACAGTTACTCCTTTTCACCCATCAGTGAAGACATGTTTGCAAAAAAATAAAATTTTTCTTTACAGCCATACATAATTCGTAGGCATGTAGTGACTCTGGTTCTTCTCTTATTTATAAATATGTTGACTATAGTAAAGTTACTCCAAGTTTGAAGCAGTATAAAAAGAGAAGAGGCCCTATATATATAAACTTATTTATTATTTATTAGCACATCATCAGGAGTTATTGATTTAGCTTGCTTCATGTCAATAACAATACTATTTTGTAACTTGGAAAAGTAATAATCTTTTTGCTTTCATTTCCTTTGGCAGGAAAAACAAAATTATTTCAGTGCCATTTCACATGACTAACACTTTCAGAAACACAAAGCAGTGTAATAATCATTTGGGATGAGGAAATAACGCAGAAAAGAAAACATACATTCTGCAGATAAATGTGATACATAGATTATATGCACAGAGAATTAAAAAAAAAAAAAAGAAAGAAAGAAATTAAAAAAAGCTAATAATAATGTTTCTGCGTAATGCTCTCCCAAATTAAATTGCTCTGATCTGGTGTCTGTCATGAATCATTGTATCAGAAACTGCCACAGCTAAAACAAGAATCCTTTGCTATCCTCAGTGTGAATTAAAAACAGCAACATCGCCTTTTATTCTTGAGGTTTACCATCAGTATCTGTTAAAGAAAAATAAAGATTTAAACAAGACATCCCTGTGATTTTCAAATACTATTTAAATTCTTCCTTGGAAAAATTCAATATAGAATGTTGAAAATATATTCTATAAAGGCAGTGTTTCTGATCCATTTTGTTTGAGATAAAATCATTCACTTAATTTAGCATGATAAGAGTTAGAAATTGAAATGCTGACTGTTATCTAATTAAATGTTCAAAACTGGACTCTGAAATTCTTTTTTTCTGAGTTAGGCTGAAGTATGTGTCTTGCACATATGTGCTACTTAAAGGGTAGATACTGAGTTAAATGAAACATGTCCTGCATCCTGCTATTTCTGGTGCTGTCTGGTCTCAGAGGTTCACTATGAGTGACATTTTGTGGCATTAAGACAGTTTAGATATGCAAAACTAAACTGTTAAAACTGGAGTAGATATATATTTCACCAAAGAATTCAGTGTTTTATCTTTGTAAAACATAAAGACATTGAAGCATTTATAAATATTCTTGGCTCACCTACTTAATTTTATTACCAGAAATGAAACTTGTTGCTTTTTTTTTGTAAAGGCAAAACCACAAAGGCAGAGTTCAGTACTTTTCTTGGGCTTCAAGTTGTGAAGCACATTACTAAAATGGTATGTTTTCTATAAATATCAAAACAAGCTTATTGAATTTATGCTGCCTTGGCTTAGTTTGTGTCTCTGGCCCTGGAGTGCATCTTGCAGTTTGCAGGCTTGATCCTCAGTCAGCTGAAAGTGCTGGAAAGCCTCTGTTCATTCTGAAGGTACTTAGGTTGGGCTCTGTGTTTCTTATGGATCAGGATTTGGAAGCCTCCCCACTATCTCAGGGATCATTCAGCAAAACTTTCATCTTTGGCTTGGCCTGGAGTCAGAAAACTTTATCAAATAAGACTCCTGTATGGAATAAATCCTTGTTTCTTTTCAGGGATGTGTGATAAGGTAGGCATGCAGCAGGCAGAGTTGGTTGCTGCACTGACAGACAAATATTCGTGTATCTTCAATTACACTATATATAGTGTTAATTAAACAGCAAATATAAATGACTAGAAACATTTGTTGTATTGAGTTCACTATAGAGACATATTGAATGACATGTTTTTCGGTTGCTATAAAATTAGGCTGCCAGTTTACAGCTGTGATTCTTCTCAAACAGATCTGATGAAAGGGACAGAAAACTGTTTCAGCCCACCTCACATCAGCACAGAAGGCACAGTCAGATTGATCCCACACAGTGAATATAATCAAAGAGGT
>NW_020955987.1:181801-219044 GCF_003031625.1 Empidonax traillii | reverse complement strand
TTTTTTAGGTGAGACACAGTGTGCGCGGAACTGAGCCCACCCTTTAATCCTGAGGTTCATCTGCCGGGGCCAAGCACGCTTGGACGGTGGCAGCGAGGTCCTCAGGACGTAGATGGATTGCCTTACAGGGCTAGCGAGCTCCATCTGCCCGGGGAGTGTCCTAACCGGGAATCGAACCCAGATCTCAGCGTTTACAACGCTGCGGTTTAGCCACTGCACCACCAGGGGCACTCTGAGTTCACTATAGAGACATATTGAATGACATGTTTTTCGGTTGCTATAAAATTAGGCTGCCAGTTTACAGCTGTGATTCTTCTCAAACAGATCTGATGAAAGGGACAGAAAACTGTTTCAGCCCACCTCACATCAGCACAGAAGGCACAGTCAGATTGATCCCACACAGTGAATATAATCAAAGAGGTAGAAAAGCCACAGTAATTTAAAATTATGGAATGTGAAAGTTTCTCACTGCTCTTCCAGTAAAAGCAACAAACTAAACAGGTGACATGAGCCATCACAAGGTTAAAATATTAGGGTTTTTTCTTACTAGGTGTCAGCTGGCATAGAGCATTGAGCAATCTCAGTGATATTCTGAAATCCTCTTGATTTTCTGATATGAGGGTACATGCAAATTGCTTTTTTTTTTTTTTTGATGTTAACCTATTAGTGAAAACAAATGTAACCTGGTGAATAAGCAAAGGCCAATACAGATAAAATCACTTATGCTGCCACTCAGCTGCATTCTCAAAACAGATCCAGTCTAAAGATTTATTTTTTTCACTGGAAACACACTAACATTTTAATCAAAAATTTCCACCATGCCCATCATCTGCAGAATTTATGCTCTGAGGACCACCAGGATTTTGGCTGATTCTGGCTCAGAGTTTTTGAGAGTTGGTCAGAAAGATGCTTTTCTGAGCTCAACTCAAATAGCTCAGCTCAAATTCCTTTAAACAGATGTGAAGCAACTGGCTCTAATGGGAGTTCAGGAGATCACCATACTGCAATTTTCATCCAGCTACCATACTGATCTATGTCTCAAAAGAACTGTGTAGTGTCTTTGATAGTGTTACATCATTCTCCCTGATGGCATGAAAAAAACTTTGACTGAGCAGCCACTATTTGATGAATGTTAATGTCTCCTAAAATTTTGCCCTTTTTTTTTTTTTTTTCTTTTCTCTGAGAGGAGAGGAACAGCAATTCAGGCAGCTCATGCTGCCGTCAGTCCAAAGCCCTCTTTTCTGCTTGAGCTTGGCTTAGCTAAGCTGCTGCTGTTAAGTCTCTGTGGGCGAGGGGAGGGGTCTGCAGACAAAATTCCCTACGAACACAAAAAATTTGAAGGGAATTCAAAACTGACCTCTGTCCCCACTAGCTGTGGAGCTCAGACTGCTTTGAATTGTGGTTTTTTCATAATGAAAGTGTAATACATGATTCTCCAGAGAGTAAATGAAATGTTATATTACAAATTGCCAAGTGACATCTGTAGGTGTTTGTTTTTGGTTTTATTTTTGTTTTTTAAATAGAGGAAGAGGTTTTGCCCTTAGTTTCCTTTGTTTCACCAAGATAGAAGAAAACCAAGTGAAATAATTTGTTGTGCTCAGTGATCCTTATATACCGGAGGCACAAAGTTCTTCTTTGTTTGCAAAGCAGTGAATAAAAGGCAAAAAATTGCCATTCATAATTTATAATTTGCAGTTGGCAACAGATGGGATGAGAGCATTGAGATGACTGTGTTGTATTTAAAATTAACATTAGTCTCAAATAAGGTGCTTATTTTTGTGAGTCAATGTGTTTACATTCTTATCAAATATATAACCTGCTGTTGTCAATCAACACTCACTTTGATATACATTTATCTTATCTATGATATGTAGTATTCCAACAAATTTATTATTAACCTTAATATGTTCTTAATCACAACATTTAATTAGCAAATTCTATTAGAGTCAAGACCTTTCCTTTTGAACCATTTGTTATTGTCATTTCTTAGTCGCATATTTACAGGAGCTGAAAATACCACATTCAGCACAGAGATGCATTAAAGATCTCAGGACTGTCTAACCAGATTGTTGGTTGGATTTTTTTTTTGTTGTTGTTGGTTTTGTTTGGTTGGTTTTGGGTTTTTTGTTTGTTTTTTAAATAAATGTTTCTTAATAGACTCGTTTTACTTAAAATTTTATGTATCATGGATCACCTATTTCCAGAAATAGAATCTAGTCAAGAAGCCTTTAATTTTTATGTTTCCTAACAGCAGTTTCAAGATTACTTTGCAAAGTCAAAGATAAAACTTGTAATGAGTAATGAGAGATGTGAATGTCCTTTACGAGCTCAAAGCCTAGTTGTGGTCATAAAATGGCATTTGCCTTCCCATTGGCCTCTGGAGCTTGGCAGGGACATATCTCTCCATGACTTGAAGGGATTTAGCTTTGATACTCAAAAGTTTTTCAACCTTTCTGATGCCACCAATAGTCTATGTATTCTGGTGACATCATAGCCAACCTCACCTCTGGATATTATTTACTGAATGAAAATTCATGCACACACAATCTGAAGATGGGAGGCACTCCAATAAAACCTAGGATTTTTCAGTTTAAAACTCCCCTTTAGAATATATCAACAGATTAATGAAAAAATTACTTAGCAGCAACAACAGCAAGATCCTCAGAGAAAATCTCTGCAGGGCTTTGTTTTTGTTTCATAGCGTCAATTTTTCTCTTTTATCCTCCCTGTTGCTGTGATCAACAGAGGGCAGTTGGGCTCCTTTCTATTTTCAGTTTCAATTAAAATTTCAAAACTGTTTTTGATTGAACTTTTGAACGCATTGAAATGTGAAAGCGCCCCCGCTGTCGCTAAAATGGTCTGGAATGTGCTTCCTGGGCATGAACATTTCAAAGAGAAGATGCTGGTTAGAAGAAGCTCCACCTCCGCTCTCTGTTCTGACATGCTTGTTAAAGTCTCAGGAGGGCCCATTTCTTTTATTTTTTTCTCCTAGGTAAAGTCCAAATGGAGTGCTTTGATTTCAGATCATTGATAAGGAAAGAAGTATATCCAAAGAACCAACCATTTAGGTAAGAGATATTGAACAAAGCAAAAAATAGCAATCACAAAAGGTTGTGGGAGGACAGGGCTTCAGAGGGAAAAAGCTCAACATTCTAGCTAAAAGGAGGTGTGTTTTGAGGATACTATGGAATACCAGTAATGTAAATTTGAGCGTGGGTAGAGCCCTTCTCAAATCTTCTTTCTCAAAGCCTCGCCATGATGATGATGACGATTATGAAATTTGAGCATCTTCCTGAGAGCTCTGCTTTGTGTTGGGGATATGCAGGTAGAGTCCTATGGAATTCAACTTTTCTCCCAAGTTAAGCAGAGTTGTTTTTCTTACAGAGAAGATTTTGGACCCCTAATTTTGTGCAGTTTGGGATATTACATGTGACCTTCATCATGCTGAGTCAGGTCTTTCTTGAGTCTGTTCCTCATTAAGAGAGTGTATGGGTATATATATGTAATACTGTTTGTGAATACAAACATCTGATTGGTATTTTTCAATTCTATTTTCAATTTTATTGTGGAATTCTTTGTGTAGATCTATGTATAGGTTTCTTCATAAAATGCTATGGATGTAAAAAAGAAATAAAGGAGCAATGACCCAGGACTGTTACACGACCTCATGAGTGGTAGTCACAGCCTAGGAGGACCATCATGTTATGATACCAAGAAGAAAAGTCATCTTTGGGTGGTTCCTAAAACTCCTAAAATTCTGCTACATAATAACACTTCTTAACATATATGATTACAAATCAACAAATTGCTAAAATGTTTCTTGCTGACTTGCGGACTGTATGTGCATAAGAAATACTAGAACAAGCTTTTGAATTGAGAGATTCAAAATAGTGGGGAAAGACAAATCAACATAACCAGTTAAAAAGCAGAAAAGCCTTTATAAAAATGAGAATTACTGAAATGGAGTGAACAGCATGTAACACATTTTCAAAAGTGCTCAGCTTCCTGAAGACGCCTAATACCTACAGTTCCTACTGGGATAAAAATATGATTTTATCACATCTGAAGGGTTCCAATAAATAACTAATTTATATAAAACTAAGATTGTCATAGTGACAGAAAATAATTGGATAAACACTGAGGCAGTTGTTATAACTGATGACATAAAGCCATGAAGAGCTCTGCTTAAAAGGCTGGCTGGTAATGACCACAGCCAGCAGGCAACTGAAAACCTCCAAGAGCAAGAAAGGACAGCATGTTCGTCACCCATCTATCCTCTTTAAGGAGCAGGAAACTGTCTTTAATCAGATTTAAAAAAAAAAAAAAAATTAATTCAGACAAATTTTTGCAATTCATTGCTTTATTTGGTGTTGCTTCCTCTGTGGTTAAAATTGCAACACTTTTTGTGTAGGTACGGGACGGATACCTCTATGCCTTTGCATTTACATACTGTGGACAACAGAAGCACTGGCGTGTTGTCTTATAGATGATATGTTAGCACTAAAAAAAGTATGTAAGGAAATGGAGGTAGGTGGCACCTGAAGGAAAGCAAAATCTAGCAAAAGCTCAGGCAGTCCAGAAATAAGTGTGGTGATACCTGACAAACCTAAACTAAGAGACTCCAAAAACTTCTCTTGACAGCAGGAATCTCAGAGTCATTCCTAAATTGTTGGGTCTGCCATGTTTCCAAAGGTAACTGAAGAGAAAGTACTTCAACAACAGAGAACTGGTGCGAGCGTTTCCCTTTTAGCAACCAGGGGTATCATGTTGTTTTTTTTTTTTATTTGGGGCTTTGTTTGTTCCCTACCCTCAAAGGGATCCAGCAGCTTCAGAGCACCAGACATTCAAATATCACCTGAGTATATGTTGCTGGGAAACAACACGTTACTTCTCACTGCAGGCAGAGAGACCACTGGAGACAGATCCACAGAATGAAAAGTTGAACCTGCAGTGCCAGCAATAAAGTGCAATAATTCTTCACCCCATCAAATGCATGGACTGGCACTTAAATGCAATTGCTGCAGGATAAAAAATATGTGCATCCTGCAAATCAGTTATCCAGGGAGCAACAAAACTGTGTTTTCACAGCACATTTAGCTATACAACTCAAATGAGAATACTTACAGTGATTCTATAAGCAAGAAGAAAATAGTGCTCAAGAGCTAGCAAAAAGATGACATAAATGAGTTGCAGAGGACATTAATATAAATCTCAAACAATATTTTGGATTCAGTAAACTAATAATGCATGCAGAGACCTGTTAGTTGTTTTGTTAAAAAAGTTATACTTTATTGTCTGGTGATTCTCCTGACGGTACCTTATTTAAATAGACATACCTGTTCTGAGTGACTTTATTCAGGTTATCACTCTCATGGACTTAAAAGTGAAAGTCATTCTTCTATTATAATATTCTACTACACAGCTTGTTTTGTAAAACACGGTTTTCTCACTTTTATAGCTCTAAAGGCCTCACTCAGTGTCCTCAGAGCACTAGCTATTACTCACAGAGGCATTTTTCTTCTAAATTTATTCAAACAGAAAATTCTGGGTCCTCATGCTCTCCCAACAAGTATTTGAATCAGTAATTAAAAGATTTTTAGAAATAATTGGTCAGCCCATTAGTGGGACTCTGAGGGAAGCCTGTGGGGGAGATAGTTGAATCTACCCCGTGGTCTGCACAGGCTATAATTTAGCTCAGCCCTATGCAAGCATTCCTCTTTTTGTTGAGTATAGGGGTGGAAAAAACTACCTGCAGTTTCCATGACATAAACACATCATCTAGAAGGGTTCATAAAACATTCAGCCAGCTCACCTTTGCACAGCAGAAGTTGCAAATGTTTCCTAATGGGTCTAACCCATGTGCCTTTGTTTGCATGTATATATTGAACCCCTCCTAGCCTGAATGTTTCCTTTGATGTTTCAGTAAGTGTGTCAAGAGTTCAAGAATAATGTAAAGTAACACAAAAGAAGAAAAGATTTTTATTGCATGTAGAGCTACCTGGTTTCCCAGTGAAAAAAATTCAGAAAAACTTCCTTCAGATTAAGGATGCAGCAATTCCTCAGAGAAGTTTCAAATCTACACGTTTGATTTGTAGTCTCTGCATTACACTAGGAAAACTTGACACCCTTAATTCAAAAATTCTCTTTGAGAACAGAGACTAATGAACAGAATTGCCAATCTTAACCCAGAAATATAAGCCCAAATTGTTAATTTAAATTTAAGCAGTGTAAAAAGAAAAATATCCCAAGAGCCAAAGGTGGTTGCATTTCACAGTTTTTACCACAGCTCTGCCTTTGCTGTTGCAAAGATGCAGGAAGTCTTATGATCACATCCAATGCTGATGGCAGTCTGGACTAAGACCAGAGGCACCTGCCCTCTAATGGCTCCTGTTCAATGACAGAGCTGACATTATTGCACCAGAGCTTACATTGATATTGCACCATACCTTCTTTCAGGAAAAGTAAATCCCAAAACCTGTTCTGTTTCCTTTGGTTTGCCACTTATGACAACTTAGACTCTGACAACAGCTGCTATTGCTATTACATTTTATACCAGTTAATAATTTAAATACATTTTCAAATATTTTAATAAACATGCTAATTGGGCTGGTTTCTGGTCTGCAGTGCCACATCTGGTTCAGCTTTCAATATAGTTCACAATTAGAGAGAAGATTTCTCTGCGTGCAAGGAGTGCTTTGGTCACATGTGGCTTTTTTTCCTAATGAGCTGTCAACAAGCTGTCAAACGCTGATACAAATTAGGGAGAGTAGACAGTGAAGGGTTGGTATAAAGCACAGGAATCAGCTCTGTAAAATGGACTCTTTCTCACAGCTCCTACATGTGACTTTGTCCTCCTCAGGGGGCAGTTCTCATGCAGTCACCACTGTCAGTCCTCCGTGTAGGACCCATTCCCATGATTAGGGTTTCCAGGGATTTGGCCTAGTATGGAGACAAAAATCTGTGTTTTTTCTGTGTCCCCAACTTCCATGTTTGTAGCATTTTTATAGTTGTTTATATTTTTACCTAGAGTATTTGTGCTTCTGATACAGAAGGGTTCAGTGATAACATGGGGGTGGCTGCTCCCCAGCAGCATTACGTGGTGCTCCATCAAGGCTCCTGCTTCAGAAGTCACTCTTCACAACAGATAAACTGGTGTAAGTAGCAACACTAATGTTTACCAACAGAAGATTAGATCTAGTGTCAAAAACTATACCAGGTTTTTCTGAGCAGTGTCTTAGGCCTCTTGCGCCAGCCGTCCAGGCTCCACCGTGCATGTCAAGCCGTTATTAGAGGCTTGATTCTCCTAACTAGATAGACAGCAAGCAAATAAGGCAGCTTGGCCTGAATCCTCATGGACTACTGACTTAATACAGGAGAATATTAACTTCTGTGAATGCTAAAGACATTGACAGCTGTCACCTACCTTTCCTTCAGGGATACATCAGCCCAGAGGCTGAGAAATGCAGTGTTTATATGACATAACCCACTGTCAACATTACCACCTTGTTCTTACCCTGCACTCCAGTCTTGGAGCAAACAGTTTTCTGCTTCTGGCACTGAGAGCAGAAAGTACATCTTCCCATCTGTTTGTACTGGCTCAAACAACTAGTCTGAACGATTTTTCTTGGGGGAAGAAAACCCAACTAGCCTGTGGAACCATACCTGAAGTATTTAGGTATTACTGGAAGGCCTGTTCAAAAGTATTTTGATAATATTCACTTGAGAATAGCATAAGGCTATAATACTGTACAACTGCCCTCCTTTTCCAGTACCATGTAGATGCATATTTATATATTTTCTTCTGCATAGGTTGTAATCCTAGAAGAATGAATGAACTGCATTACATTTCATTTAGCTTTCTAATGAGCAGCTCTGACCTTTATCACAAACCCCCTCCCCACCACCAAACTCCATGTTAATAAAGAGCCGACGTGAATTTGAAAAAGGATCCAATTCCCCAAAGGTTGTTAAATAGCATGTTATAGCACTCACTGACTGATCTCCACAGGATAATTAATTCACAGATGAGAAATGTGTCTGCAGTTCATTTTTAGTGGACTGGGATTAAAAAAATGTACTACAACTAACCTTCAAGACAGTCGTTTTTGCGAAATGATTCACAGTGGAAAAAACTTTGTTCCAACTAACTAACAATATTCCCAGTGTGTGAGCAGGCATTTTAATCACTGTCTGGTTTCAAATCGCTTTGTCACACTCTACTGATGACTCATCACAGGTGTGCAGGACTGACCCACTGGACTGAAACAATGTCAGTCCTTTGCAACTAGCAGCTAACAAACGTATGCTTAACAGCTTTCTGTACAGTTCGAAGAAAGATATGCTCATGTAAATGCAGTAGATTCAAGTACTGATATTGTGCTGACATGGTAGCAATTGCAGATGGGAGTTTCATTTTATAGTAGCTTCTACTTCTAAGAGATGAGTTGTTGGTGAAACAAACATAGCACCAGAAGTTGCAGTTGGTGCTTTAGTCATGAGTGACAGAAAAATAAGCTTTCCATACAGACTACGCCCAATGAGAGTTTGAAAGCATCTCTCTCCATCTTACACACTATGGCAAAGGGAACACATCAGTGTGATTATGTTTATGACATATTTTATAAAAACCTGTATTATCTCCATATTCTGGAGGGCTATTTCATTGTATCTTCATGTGGTTTACAGTTGAGTTACTCTAGAAACGTCTTACTTATAGCTATTTTAACCTCATCTCGGCACAATAGAAAGTGATGAAGTAATTCAGTGTATTTGTTCTGGTATAGGATGAACATTTCTCATTGGTATGCACTCACTGCATACAGTAAATTCAGAAGAAATAGCTTATAAGCTTCCTGAAAGATGGCACAGTAACTGGAAGGAACTGAATTCCAGATAATGCAGTATTGAAAAAAAAATTATCAAATTTGAAGTAGCATCACATGACCACAGAATAGTAACTATATCATTTTTATCTCAAACAAACCCCCTCAAAACCCAACAAAGATATGAGACACAGAGTCTGCTACTCAGACTTCAGTATCATATAAAGCTTTTAAATATATTTTGAAATAAATAATTATGGAAGAAATGGAAGTAAAATAAAATAAAAAGGTTAAAAATAAGTTATAATTCTAAATTATTAAAAAATATTTAATTTGCTAAAAACTTGACTTGTAGTTTGTCTTAATTATCTGAGCTTCAGTAAAACAGCTGATGTGGTATTGTGTGAAGAATTATTTGTGAAGACATAAGTTGTATGAGAAAAGGTCTCAAGGGGAAGAGACAACAGGTAACATGGAGATATATTGTAATAGAGCTACAGGAACCCCTCTTATATCCATTACTGCTCTTCATAAAACCAGGCAAATTTCCTGATATCATTTGTGAGGACCACACTTGAAAGTCACTAACAAAAGGAAAGAAAAATAGTATATCATATAAAAAAAGCCTAAGTGGCTTTGAAGACTGAAATAAAGAAAATCCCACTGTAAAAACAGCAAGATGAAGCACTGGAGATCTTACAAGAACTGCTAAGAGCTACACATCCTTTATAGAAACAAAGTGGACTACAGAGCATGTCTTTGTGTTCCAGCTGCCCACAGCATAATAAGGAAATGGCTGTGAGAAAGCAAAAAAAGCTCTTACATGGAAGATTTCTAGCAAAGAAAGGCAGTGTCTTTGTCAGTCTTTAGGGCATCTACTAGACTGGAATACTGCTTGCATCCCTGCTTACCCCATTCAAGTCATGCCATAAATGGAGCAGATGAGAAAATGTGTCCAGGGGAACAGTGAGTGTATTTTATGAGAGATTTGAAAAACTGGGTTTCATTCTAGCTGAACGAAAGCTGAGAGACAATGTGATTGCATTCTATAAATTCACAGGGAGGGTAAACACTAGGGAAGAGCTGTTTAAACTAAAAGGCAATGTTGGCATAAGAACAAACGGGTATGAGCTGGCCATGAATAATTTTAAGATGGAAATTAAAGGAAGGCTTGTAACCACAAGAACATTGAAGTTCTCAAACAACCTCCCAATCTCTCTGGGAGAAATCTTGTTTTAAGATGGTGTTTGACACATTTATGAAAAGAGCTATGTGATACGTAGGGGTAACCTCAGTCACGCAGTCCCTTTTGTCCCACATTTCCATATCCCTAGGGGTCTGTGTTTGAAAAAAGGAGAGATATTTTTCTGCCTCCTTGCCATGGCCTATAAAACACTGGTTTAAATAATGATAGGGTAAAAGTTACTGAGTTGCTTCTACAATAGCTTCCGAGCAGTAATTTGAACAATGAATGCACTAAATAAACTCATTAAGTCAAAAAGATGAATGGAATTACAGACTACTATTTTCTGGAAAAATCTTCTTTGGTTGTTGCTGAGTCATTAGAACACACAGCAAGGAAACATAACTTGCTCAAAGTGTCAGTGCACATGTTATTTTAGATTTACCAGGAATATCTGTCTATGTGAAAATGCTTTTACAGTGTAGACTTGGAAACAGAAGGAGCAGCCCTTGTAGCAACCTAATTCTTAGCTATCAGTTTGTGTACCTTTACTGCATGAAAAGCAATACAATAGTTTAATTAAATTTCTTAAGGTCAGTGAAATGTCATTGTTTTGACAATCAGCTGTGATCACATAAACCTCGGGATCCAGATGGCTGGCTGTTTAATGGCAACACTGCATTGACAAATTCACCAATTAGATATACATTAATATTACATCTTTTCAGATTCTGTGCACAGCTTGACCTCGCTGAAGTGGGCTGGTGTCTTGGTTAATCCCTTGTGCATGCTCGCAGAATGTTATCGTGCTGTTGTAGTGGGTTCATCCATCAAAACCGCCCCAGCTTCTCAGCATGCTGAACATTATTGAGTTTGTAAAAACAGATGTCATAACACAGTCCTGGCAGAATTGTGCTCTCTCGAGGGACAGCAAAAGAAATCACCCTCTCCACACACATGCACGCACAGACATATGCAGGTACATGCTGGGGGCACTGGTGTGTTGTGCAAATTCTCCCTTTGCTTCTTTGGACCTGATAGGGAAGGGAAGACCCCTGATTTATGAGTATTCAGAGGTCTGCAGGTCTCAGTGCAGATAACTGCCCTTATTGCCCATGTATTCCTTACACCAAATTTGCTCTTTTTTCTTTAATGGCTCAGGATATACCCTGTTGAGAATATAGAATTACAACCTGCATTAAACTGCAGTGGTGTTGTCTTGCATAGAGCAATTCCTCTGCATTTCAATGAGTTCCTGGGGATGGAACCCACTTTCCCCTTGACTAGCTCTATAGGCACCTGTGCCTCCAGAAATGTCGGTATTCCAAGATCTGACAGTTTGACTGAAGCAGAGAAGGGGCCAATGACACCTGCTGATGATCACTTGTTTAAAATTCCCCTCCCCCTCCTTATATTTTTCATCCAGGAGAAAAAAGTCTGTTGTTGCAAATAGATTTAGTTCACTGTCTTCCTCTGGGCAGTGGCGGCAACAATTTTAATACACCTACAGCAACACTTACAGCCTTTTCTTGACCAGAACAACCTCAAGCAAAAGACAAGTTACCCCTAGGGTAGCTTTCCATCAGGCCATCTCTCGCTTCTGTGCTTCTCCTATGAAACAACCCTTTTTAGTTTCCGAACTGGAATACCTGTCCAGGGTACAAGAGTTATGGACAATAAGGAAGTTTTGAAGTGTGCGTAGGTACTACAACCTCCTCAGTTATATGATGGTTACACTTTGAAATCTTCCTTTTGAGAATAGCCTAGTCTGCCCTATCTTCTGCATTAAAAATCATAGAATCATAGAATTAACTGGGTTGGAAGAGACCTCCGAGATCATCAAGTCCAACCCTTGATCCAACCCCACTGTGATTACTAGGTCATGGCACTCAGTGCCACATCCAGCCTTGGCTTAAAAACCTCCAGGGATGGTGAATCCACCACCTCTCTGGGCAGGCCATTCCAATGCCTGATCACTCTCTCTGTAAAGAACTTCTTTCCAACCAAAACCTCCCCTTGTTCCTATCCAACATAAACCTCCCCTGGCAGAGCTTAAGCCTGTGGCCTCTTGTCCTACTGCTGATTACCTGGGAGAGGAGACCGACCCCCAGCTGGCTACAACCTCTTCTCAGATACTTGTAGAGAGCGATGAGGTCACCCCTGAGCCTCCTCTTCTCCAGACTAAACAACCCCAGCTCCCTCAGCCTCTCCTCACAGGACTTGTGCTCAAGTCCCTTCACCAGCCTCGTTGCTCTTCTCTGGACCCACTCCAGCACCTCAATGTCCTTCCTGAACTGAGGGGCCCAGAGCTGAACACAATACTCAAGGTGTGGCCTCACCAACGCAGAGTACAGGGGAAGGATCACTTCCCTGCTCCTGCTGGCCACACTGTTCCTGATCCAGGCCAGGATGCCATTGGCCTTCTTGGCCACCTGGGCACACTGCTGGCTCGTGTTCAGCCTCCTGTCAATCAGCACTCCGAGGTCCCTTTCTGCCTGGCTGCTCTCCAGCCACTCTGTGCCCAGCTTGTAGCGCTGCAGGGGGTTGTTGTGGCCAAAGTGCAGGACCTGGCACTTGGCCTTGTTGAACTTCATCCCATTGGAGTCAGCCCATCTCTCCAGTCTATCCAGGTCCCTCTGCAGAGCCCTCCTGCCTTCCAGCAGGTTTACACTCCCTCCCAACTTGGTGTCGTCTGTAAATTTGCTAATGGTGGACTCAATCCCCTCATCTAAATCATTGATAAAGATGTTAAACAGGACTGGGCCCAGAACTGATCCCTGGGGAACACCACTGGTGACCGGCCGCCAGCTGGATGCAGCCCCGTTCACCAGCACTCTCTGGGCCCGGCCCTCGAGCCAGTTCCTGACCCAGCACAGAGTGCCCCTGTCCAAGCCATGGGCTGCCAGTTTTTCCAGGAGTATATTATGGGAGACAGTGTCCAAGGCTTTGCTGAAGTCCAGATAGACACATCCACAGCCTTTCCCTCATCCACCAAGAGGGTCACAGGATCATAAAAGGAGATCAGGTTCAGGGATACCACTGAATTTCACAGCTTCTCAGAACTAAGTTTCTCAAGTTTCTCAGAACATGATGTTAAGAGGCCCATAATTTGCATTTCTTTAAGTGATCTCCAATTGTCAGGGAAGCATACTGTCAGGAATGCTAAGCTTAATGGTGACCAAAAATACTTGCTCTATTAAATGACCAGAATATCAGGAGAAAGAATAATCCATTGACACTGTAAACACTAAAACTAACATCTTTCATTTGCGATGAAAGTGTGCACCTCAAGGTTATACATACTATCAGAATAACTAATCTACAAACAGTATTTAGCTATCAGATACATTTTCAGCCTTTTCCACTCTTCTTATTCACGTAAGACTGTTCTGAACTGGTTTCTATCTCTGATGGTCAAAATTACTTTCTGGTAGGTTGCCTGATATCACTGGCAGTGGGAAAAAAGATATTTTTCATTGAAAAAAATTAAAAGCGTTTTCAGAAAAGACTACTCAACCATTATTTTGAAACAGTGAGTGACTTTTTATTCTATTGATAACCCAAGAACAAACACAGATATTAAATATCACTTTCACAGTAGTGGAATTTTCCTTACAGAAGAGTAGAACTTCACTAATCTATGTGTGAATTTAAATTTAAAGTAAATGTGAATTTAGATTAGTACTTGCACATCTTTGGTAAATGTACAGTCATGTATCCATACTTATTTATTTAGAAAAGGGAGACATTAAAAAAAACCCATATCATAAGTTGTTTTGTTGATAAATACACAGTCCCATTAGCTGCAGTAGTAATTGGCCACTTTCTTGCTAATTAGAAAAATATTTGTAAATCTTGAAAAGCTTGTAATTATTTTTCTAATAATTTGTACTAGGACTGTGCTCTTAGCCTATTGTGATTTAAATGAACACTCAAAGGCTATGAAGAGTAAATGGGTTGAGTGAAGGATGTGAGAACAACTTCAATTTGCAGAAAGTATTCAGCAATGACTTTCACAAAGCACTGACTCATAGCTGGATTTAAAAAAAAAAAAGGTGCTTAGTTCCTTTCAAAATTAATGAGATCCATGTGATACTTTTTTAGGAAGTCTTTTATAGTCTAGAAACTGATTTTTTTTTTCCTGATGTCACAGAAGATGACTGATACACTTAAACATGTTTTATGGTATAACTTTAATTTTAAAAAGCCTGAAAGGATCACGTCTTCACCAGGTAAGGCTAACTACGTGCTTGTGCCTTCAAGTAGAAATATTGGAATGAGCTCTGTCTTTTTTACAGAAGGAAAGTGTTTTTAACATCAAGGCATTGTTTAATGATAGATAACAATAAGTATTATAATGGTCTTGTATTTCAGGAAGAATTCAAAACCATAAAGTTAGTCCTGTGAATTTTTAATGTTTATAGAAAATGCCAAAGCAATTATGAGCAATCTATAATTTTAAAGTTTTTGAGATGATTGCATAATTTTATTATGTTTCTTTTTATTTCTTGCACACAGCAAGCTTAATTCTGGGTGGGGTCATAAAGTACAAAAAAGAAAGACTTACAATAAAGGAGATACAATTTTAATTTTAAATTACCCATGAGTGCAGGCTTCCAGTGAGTTTACAGCCAAAACAGAATGCAAAAAACTTACAAAATAGAAAACTGCAAATAGAAAGATCAAATCTTACTCTTTTAGATGGACATGTAAGCTCTGTAAAAAAACCCAAACCACAAACAACAAGCCAAAACAAGAACCAAAAAACAAACCTCAAAATACCAGATTTAGCTGCTTAAGTATAAACCCTACCATTCTACTGCTGCTATAGCCTAAAGGAAGGTATCTGAGTGTGTAGTTGAATCTCTCTTATAATGGGAAGTGGTGAAATTGGATGTAAGGGCAGTTTTCCACCATGTCATGGCAGCCTTATAAGTATTTAAACACTTGTTTACCTCCTAGGCAATAAATCACCATGTCTTCTAAAGCTGGTGCTTCTTGGGACCCTCTTTGGGTCAGGCTGTAAGGGATCAGTCACAACTTTGTCCATTCATTAATTGCAGCAGATTATTTTTAGCTGTGCCCTTTTTGGTTTGCAAGTATAGCTTCACATGCCACTTTCCACTAACTATAAGCACGGATTGCAGCAATGCCATAACTAAACAGGCTTAAAAGGCTCACTCCAAGGCCATGAGGTTCTCAGATACAGTCTCCTTTCCAAACTGTGAACTCATGACTTATATTGCCATCAAGGAGGAAAATACCACAGATGTTTCCTTTTGTGTTGTTAAGATGGAGAATGCAAACATCCCAGTCGTATATTCTCAAATCGTATCCTGTCATATTAGAAATACCTCTATTTATAAATAAGTGGTTAATGGAAACTTTTGTATGAACAAGGGACATAAAAAGAGAATTATTGTCTCTGTTTAGGATAGCTCAGCACAAGAAAACAGTCAGACCTATCTCATATCGGATTTGACTCTGCTCTTTTCTTCTACCAACCTCCTGGAGCTGCAGCTTCTCTGTAGGAAAGAGGAGGAAGGAAGAAAGAATCAGGTAGCAGGATCAGAACAAAGAGTTATTTCCTTAGAGGATCGTGAGGCGCTTGAACAGGTTGCCCAGAAAATCTGGGGATGCCCTATCTGTGGAAGTGTTCAAGGCCAGGTTGCATGGGGCTCTGAGAAACCTCATCTAGTGGTTTCCGTGTCCATAGCAGGGGGGTTGCAACTAGATTATTTTTAAGGTCTCTTCCAAACCAAACCATTCTATGATTCAGTGAATCTAGGATATTTATTAACTCACTGGGCAATGAAACCATGAAACTCATTGTTACAAGGGTGTTGTGCAGGCACTTTGAAAGCAATTAGTTAAATTAATGGAAGAAAAATTCATCAGTGACAAAACCCACAAGTTCAAACCCTTGATCACTAAAACACAGATTAAGGCAAAATTAAATAATACCTTGGGGAAAATGTCAGTATGCCCTTGTCTTTGTCATATGTTCTTCATATGGCATGTGCTGCAGATGGTGGGGAGAGGATAAAGGCTGGAAGGAGCTCTGACCCCACATGGTCACTTTCGCATTGGCAAGAATGTGTAGGGTCTGTCACAGAGTTCATGAAGGAGATGACTTTGGGAGTACATAAAAAGGTACAGGACAAGAAGAAATAAGTTCACTGCTCTTACTCTGAGTAATTCAGTCATTTCAGATGTCTTATATCACAAATTCTGTCCACACAGAAGCTCATGCTGTTTCTGGTTTTCTGTTTCTGCCATGAAGTGAGTTACAGACTAGAAAAAACTTTTTATCTGTTAAGGAGGCAAAAACTTTAAACAGGTTCCCTGCAAGAGGCCAAATCTCCTGCTCTGGGAATTTTTAAACCAGGTCAGAAAAATTTCTTTCAGAGAGGAACAGAGCACATTTTGTCCTGGAATGAAGGGACTGAGTAGCTTCCTACATTTCACTGTACTTGCTTTGCCCCAGAGCCCTTGTTTCTTTCTAAGTCCACAATTTTTTAGGATAATGTTGCCCCTTCTCTTTTTTTCTAATCAGTCCTATGTCTTGTCACTTGCTAGGAGAGGCTGAAGAAATTGATGTAATCCATAGCCTCTACTCTGCACCATTATATACACAGTTTAAAGGAGGTGCAGTTCCCTGTAAGTTATTCTTAGATTTCAACACATTATTGTCCTTTTATTTGATATACAAGTTCATAAAAGAAAGGCAGTTAATTTAGCTAGATCCAGTCATAACTCCTCAGAGTTTCAGAGATAATTTTGCCAGGGACAAGTAAAGATGCCTCACATCATGCTCTGCTGCATTCAGAGTGCAGCACTTTGAGTGCTACCTGCTTTTATGAGGTTCCTTACCTTATAGGAACCCCATTGGAAGAGAGATACAAATTCTGGGTTCCCCTCAGCAGTCACACAAAGAAGCACTTGAGGTTTTCTCTGTCTGCTTACAACCAGGGAGGCTTGGTTCCCTTAAAGAACAGCTGCAAAAGCCAAATCACTTTGTTACCAGAAGAGAAGCCTTTGCTGGAGTTTATGGCCAAAGCCAAGCAGATCCTACGTATCCCTGATTTGGGGGCAAAGTTCTGCAAATAAGGGACCATGCTTTCACTTACACAACCAAGAACAAGTAAGTAAACAAATACAGCTCCATCACTGAACAGCCCCCATAAAGGTCAAGCTGTTTTTGGCTGTTTTGTTTTACTCTAGGAGGGGAGTCTATTGCTATTTCAAGGTGTGATGATATTCTTCTCGGAAAACATCCTGTCTCCCTGGGAAACAAGTTCAAATGTAGTCCTTGGAACTGCTGATGCAAATACCTCACTGCTATCAAAGTTACTCTTTCAAAATATATTTTGCCTGTGTATGAAGTCCTTTCAACCTGCTAGGTCCTTAAAGAACAGAAGCCCATTCAGGTATTTATCTCATTGCCCCAAATTCACCCATAATAAATATAACTCTGATATTTTTTTTCTACAAACAAACTTAAATACTTGTTTAAACACTTATTAATGGATATATCTCTCTCATTTCTTCTCACTTCTTATATAGGCAACACTTTCTGTGTATTTCACTAATGTTGCTAGAATATAGTTGAAAATAAACATCATAAAACCGCCACATAATTTGTCCTATTTATGCAAATAGTTCTTCCCTATCCTTCATATTCATAACCTTAACACATTATGGTATGCAGTCTTATTCTTTCAAAAAGCAAAATTTCTGTATTTGCAGAGAGATTATCTTCCCTATATCCATGTTTGTAGCTATTTCTGTGCATTTTCCAGTTTGGATTCATCTTTTCTGAGCAGCATAATGACTTTTCCTGGAAAATCAGATATTGGTCATGACAGAGCTGGAACGTTTACTTAAATGAAAAACTTATTTGTCCCATGGTGGATATTATGACTTTCTGTGTCACTTGATATCTAGTGATTCAAAAAGAATGTCATTATTATAGTATCATGCAAAATTAAAGAAGAATCTGTTAATCAAGCAAAATAACTGCCAGGAAAACAACTGATTTTGTGTACCTGGGTTACAACAGCCTGGGTTTTCATAGGTTTTAAAAATAAAAAGGAACTGCTACAATTATATAGATGGTGGCCAAATGCAGACTAGACTAAGGCTTTCCCTTCTACTGCCTGTGAAGGAATTATTGGTCTGCCTTCCTTAGATAAGGTATAATCTTGATTTACATACCTAGTGTACCAGCTAATGTATTGTCCACTAGAATACTCCTGGCTCAAATGTACGTGGAAGACCGTGGGTGAAAACCTGGGTATCCAGAGAGGATGCATAAGCAGTTGTGCTGAGTTTACCAGGATCATTCTCTTGCATGGACTGTTTCACAGTAGCAATTGCAGATGCCTTGTATCCACAGTCCCAAAGGTACTTTCATACAAGAAGTAGAGCAGAAAGACACTGAGGGAGGAACAAATATTTCTCTTTTTCTCCCATAGTTACAGAAATCCTTCTGAAAGTGAGAAACATAAGTTACTCTCCTGCAACTAACCTCCCTGGGTGTGGGGATGTGGCGCTCACCTACCTTTCTCTAGCAACATTTTTAGATGCTAGAAGATCCTTGCCCAGAATTTTCTTTCTTCCAGTCTAAGCGAACCCATACCTTGTAGCCTTTTCTTGTGGGCTATGTATAACCAGTCACAGAATGCCCATTTGCTCATCTCCAGTTTATGAAGCTCTCCATCTTATGCAACAGCTTAGTTCCATAGCCCTCTTTTTCAGGCATTGATACTGCACAGGCAGGAGAGTTTATTTCAGTCTTTTTTGGTGGCTGGATTTTTTTTTCTGTGACTTCGCTTCGCTGATTGTGGTTATTCTGAGACAATGGTATCACACCTGTCACAAGGAGGTGATCAAGCATGTCTATATGCAAAAACTGGTTCTTCACTTGAAGAAGTTTTCAAACTGCAAGATAAAGAGAACAGCAGTGGTGTTCCTTTCAAGAAGAGATGTGCAGATTAGCCCAAAGGACCTCTAAATAGCCTGGTCGTCCACTTCTCAGGAGGTTTGCTTTGCGCCAAGAAATAAGCTTGGTGGACTTCCTGAAGCAGAAGTTATGCGTTTCTCTTTAATAGATTCTTCCATTAATTCGTCTAGATGCTGTTTGAATATGGATGAATGTGGACATCCCACATGCCTGGTAGCGAGAAGTCCAACAGTGTGATAGCATGATACATTGATGAAGACCTCCTTTTGTTTTGAAGCTGCTTTCTGAGCATATCCTTCAACACTCTTTAGTTCTGTGGTGTTAAGGTGTTATGTGACACAGTGAACAACCATTCCGCCCCTCCTTCCATCATGTCTGATGTAATTACACAGGCTTTAATCATCGACATTATATCCTGACTGAAGAGCCACTGTTTAATCCTTTCCTGAAACTTCTCAGCATTTTTACCATTCTTATGGCCTTTCTCTTTATTGCTCTTGCTTGTTATGTACCTTTTTTTTTTCGAGGTTAAACAGGAGGGATTATGCCTCTGATTTGGCACTCGGTCAGAAAAAGTAAAGCCCGCTGACAGTACTATTTCTGTACTTTACCTGCTGATTTTTTAATAGAAAATATGTCACTGGAGCTACCACATACTGAATTTTGCCTGGATCAGAATTGCATCTCTGTATTTCAGATAAGAGGTCCAGGGAAGAGACGGCTGGTGCGCAAACTTAATAGAAGAAATTTTTGTTTGTACCACAATAGGAAAGGTTTACAATGGAAAAATTAGATTTGCAGAACAACAACAAACCTTTGCCTCCATTTGGGACTCTCACTAAGATCCATATTAACTAAAAAAACTAAGCATGTCTGGTTTTGCCAGCTATCTCTTCCTCAAAAGTGCCATGAATTAGTAACTTGCAGAAAGTTCCCAATGTCACAAATATTCCACACAAATCTTAACAGAACAAGATTGGTTATATATCACTTTTATATCACTTTTATATATATCACCATGGTATGGTCCATGAAGACTTTAGAAATAAACTGAAAGAAAACCTTTATAAGTCACTATTTTGACTGTAGTAAAACTTCATCAGTATAGTTGAAATAGACATGATGCAAATCCCCCAATAATTATTTTAATAATTTAATTTCAGAAATCATACAACTGGGTGAAAATACTTTTAAGAGAATGGATACAAAAAAATATTTCACATTAACTTTGTTAATGCTTGGGTTGCTGTTGCCTGATATGTGTGTAACATCTCCCCTTTGACAGATGGGTTTTTAAGATATCAATAAAGCCAGCTTATACTTACCATAAAACCTCACACCCCAGGAAAGGCAATAAGCAAGTCCCCAAATGGTAATAATCTCCTAGCAGATACCTGAGTGGGAATAGCATAGCATTAATACCAACAGGCTCAGAGTATAAGGCCAAAGGGTTAGAGACACAGTAACGAAGTAGATAAACTGAGAGAAATATTTCACAATGTTCCCTAAAAAATAATTAGAATCTCTTCATGGAAACAACATGCAACAGCACAAAGTGGGACTTCATACATTGATTGTGGCATCAGTAGAGCAAAATGATCACAACACTGTGATGCAGTGGCAGAAGGGTCAGCAAACATGGAGTGAGGGCACAGTGGTTGTGAGGGAAGGAGGCTGGAGGGAGGAGGAACAGATGCATAAGTTTGCTGGGGATGCAAAGACTACGAACGCAAAGTCGGGGCAGAGCCAGTACCACCAAGGCTTGGCTTCTGGCTTTACGAGATTTAGAATCCCTGGATGATGTGAGACAAACTGGATGCCACAGTGGTCCATAGGTGACACTGTGTTACAACAGTGATGACCCTTGGTGCAGAGACATTTTCGTCCCCTTGATGTCCCGGGCAAAGAAATGAGTCAGAGCTAAGTACCATTGTACCACATGGCTTACTTGTCTTGTCTTTTGTAGAGAAAAGAATGATTCCATGTTGCCTTTTTGTTAATTAAGCTTTAGCAGTTTAAATTTTTCTCTGCATTTTAATCTGATGGGATTTCATGTCACTGTTTGCTGTAAGGCCTGCTTGCTTAGTGGGTTCTGGGGGAGAAAGGGAGCTGAAGATGACTGATATTTATATCAGGAATGGAATATTGCTTAGCTTAATTTTTAATGTACTCATTATTTTTCAGTGGGGAGCAGCTGCTGCTTTTCTCTTTATTTGATTGCATTTTTAAGTTCAGGAAAGGTACCTGAAGTTGGTTTGGGTTTCATTTGGCTATAAATCTGAAAAAAAAAAAAACAAAACCAAAAACAGGACAGAACGCAATATTAATTACAATGACCATTTCATTAACCATTCACAGTTAAATAATCAATTGTTAGTTCTTTCATACAGACCTTAAACCAAATGATATGAACAAGAGATATGGTCTATGTCTATTAATTACTATAGGACTGTGGTGGAAAAGGATGGAACACAAGAATATATGTCCTATTCTTGGCACCTGTTAGAATGCCACTCCACCTCATAAAAGGGCTGAAAAATGTTGCTAGGAGTGGTCAGACTAAATTTTATTGTTTCTGTATCTGTGAGAATAGCAGAAATACAAATGAAGCTTTTGTAAAAAATTAGACCTAATATAAACCATCCAAATTTTAGAATTATTATTATTATTATTGTTGTTGTTTTTCTTGTTGTTATTGTATTTTGTCACAGACTTCAATTTTTAAAGTCTGATTTACACTTTTAGTGTCCATATGAATAGGATGTGAAGGCAATCTATAAAGATTTTGCAAAAGTAAAGTGTTAATAATGCTTAATTAAAAATTTAAAAATAATTTAAAATTAATTAAAAAATTAAATGAGATCTGAACTTTGCCCTTGTCACCTAATACACACATTACTTACAGAACAGTAGACTTAACAAATTCAGGAGGATGCTATGAAATTATGATGTTCATAAAAAATAAACAAATCACAGCACTGGGCCCTTATTCCATTTTCAAAGCTTTCTTTCCACACCCTCCCCACCCCCAACCTCCACGCCCAGTTATGAGTATTTCAGATATTTTGAGATTTTATAAAATTGAGATTTAACCTATAAGTTAAATGTGCCCATCTGAACTGTTATATACTGACTGTATGGCTTGGGCAGGAATGTTTGCATTTACAGACATAAACTCTGGAACCCTCCCTCTCCCTACCTATCCATTTCTGTCTTTCAGCTATACCTGTTTACACCCAGTTGCATACAGCTATATGTACATATATGTATATGCATGTATATGTGCATACTGGTAGTTCAAGTATAAAGGAAAAAGCTTATGGCTAATGTAGGTTAAAAAAAGAGTAAAGCAAAGTGAATATAAAAAGAAACAGGTAGAATTAGTGCTTGAAGAGAGAAAATATCTGAATGGTGGCAGGAGGACTAAATTCACTAGGAAAATGCTGGAAGAGTGCTGTTTGGGACAGTCAAAGTGGGGGCTGTGGTGGCTAGAAGTTTACACACAGTGGATTGTGACACATACCTCTGCAGTGTCAAAAGTGGGGAAGGGATGAGCAAAAACCCTTTCACTCCAATAGCTATTCCCATATGCCTTTCTAAAGACACAGTCAGAAATGCTTTTTAAAACCTGGCTCATATTTTTAACTTTTCTGTAGATGAGATGCCTAAGAATACATCCTGATTTATAAGCCAATAACTGAGGAGAAAATTAAGTCAGGTAAAATAGGCTTAAAAGATTTTCTTTTCTGGCAACATAATCTGGCAATATCGAAGAGTGTTCCCAGAAGGTGCTAGCACATGAAGATAAGCTTATGGAGCAATATACTTTTTCTTTTCTCCTTGGTGTGTTTAAAGACTGACTTCAACAGATGAGAGTTTCCAGGTAATAATGACAGAGCTAAAACTGAGTTAAGTGCATTCTTTCAGCTTACTTCATTTTTGTGCAGAGTGGTGCTCAACCATGACTTCACATTTTAATCTGGCACTTGGTCATAAGCAAACACTCTGAAGGGCTTTGGGACAACAAAGCTGGCATCTTCTATTCCCTTCATCCCTCACGTAACCACTTGCTTTATTTCCCTAAGCATGAAATGATGTTGATGCAAACATGTTGAGCCTTATTTGTCTTTATGTATTTCGAGGTTATTATTCCAGAGATCATTTTCTTCATAGTGATCAGTGTCAGCAAAAGGATGCAGCCTGTCCCCCACTAATGAGACCCTTTGTGCTGATTTTGAACAGAGTTGAGTTAATTTTCTTCCCAGTGTCTAGTATATGCTTTGGGTTTGTGCAGAACACAGGGTTGATAATATAAAGATGTTTTTGTTATTGCTGAGCAGACCCGAGGCCTTTTCTGCTTTTTGTACTGCCACACTGGCAAGAAGGCTGGGTATGCATGGGAGGCTGGGAGGAGACCCAGCTGAGACAGCAGACCCCAGCTGACCAAAGGGATATTCTAAAGGGATATGACATCCTGCTCAGCATATAAAATGGGGGGAAGAAGAAAGAATGTGGGGGATGTTTGGAGTGATAGCATTTGTCTTCCCAAGTTACACATGATCGGGCCCTCCTCTCCTGGAGATGGCTGAACACCTGTCTGCCCATGGGAAGCAGTGAATTAATTCCTTATTTTGCTTTGTTTGCACGTGCAGCCTTTGATTTCCTTATTAAACTGTCTTTATCTCAATCCATAGGTTTTCCAGCTATTACCCTTCCAATTCTTTCCCTGATCCTCCTGGTATGGGAGTAAGTGAGCAGCTCTGAGGGGCTTGGTTGCTGGCTGAGGCTGAAACATGACACCCTAACAGAACCATCAAAGCCAGTTGTTCATGGTCCCCAGGATGCTCTCTTGGAACAGCTTTTTTAAACATTGAAAATATATACATCTACTTCCTGTAATAATTTATATAATATTAACACTAATTGTCATCATAATCAGTATTTTGTAATGAGAGTATTTGCAAAATACTCCAATGAATTGGCTTAAAATAGGCTATCGAATATATAAAGTGAAATCATCCATAATGAGAGGACATCACCCATTACAGCACCAGCTATAGGTGAGATCATTTGCTTTGCTGTGTTTTGTTGAGGGTTGCTAACTGACCCTCGACCCTTTTACAGAAACAAACAAGTGTTTGAAACAAATCCTTGGCAGAAGTTTGTTTTGTTTTTTTCATAGACCAGTTTTTATACTAAAAAAGGCCTTTACGAAATAATGTTAATCACAAACTCACAGTTTTTAATGAACAGAAACAGGCAACAAAATGTCAATCATTATTTCAGTGATCCCTGGCTGCTAGATTTGATTTAAATATTCATATTTTTAATTAAAAAATAATAATCTTCAAATCTTCTAGAAAGAAACAATAACTATTTCCATATCTTAGTTTTCCTGTTTTCTTAACTGGATCACCAAGAGAGTGGCCATATTGGTGAAAACGGAAAACTGACTGTTAAGCCTATTGATCCATATTGCTTCTTTCTGAAGCAAAAAGAAATCTTGGGCATTTATAGAATAAACTTTCTCTTTATCATAGCACAAATTCACTGTTTTCCTCCTAAGGAAAATGCTGGGACGCAACTGAATTATGAATTGCATGCTCAGACAGAGGGTTAGTTAATGTTTCAGAAGACCTACTGAAGACTTTATGTCATTTTCCCTTATTTGCACATTAGTGTCATAGCTTGGTTTATTGAAATAAATTATACTAATTAATTGTTTGCCCAGAAAAAAGTGACAAAGACATTCAGCAAGATTATGAAGTGCTGAACAACTTTTTCTGCACTAAAGCAAAGTAAATGTCACTTCCAAATGCCTTAATGCCCATTCATCAATTTAACTTGTTCTTTGCTAACTCTTCCTAACCCATTAAAAATTTTAGTTTTGAGACAACCACAAAACAGTTTCATTAAACATTTTAAATTAAACATTAAGACTTGTGGGGGAAGGAGGATCTCAAATCAAACCCCCCAAATTCTACTCTTTTCTCTGAAGAACTTTGCAGTTGGGAATTCCAAAATCTAATTACACCAAAATCCAGAGGATATATTGCATAGGCAGACATAGACTACAAATAGACATTAAAAATTACAGATTATATATAAATTATAGATAAAAAAAAAGACAGATACAGAATTCCCAAGCATCCTTCCTATGCTTGTCCCCGCCCAGGCATTTCTCTCCCTTATCTCTCAGGTGAATTTTTCCTACCAAATGCACCAGGTACCAGGTGTGCTCAGGTTCGTTGCTCCAACAAATCCTTTTGTTGAACATGTAGATGAGGGGAAAGCTGGCTTTGAGTAGGATATATTGGAAGATTTTTTGTGACAAAAGCCAACAAATGGCTTTGATGAAAGGAGAAAGAAAACAGATGGGGGACAAAGTAGCTGGTTCCTCCATTTCTCCAAGGAACTTATGCAGTGGGCCTCTGCATGAAGTGTTCGGCCTCAGTTTTTAGCTGTGGTGCCCTGATCATGCTGCTGAAACATTTTCCTCTGTGTTTTCCTTCCACTATGCTCTCTACAACCTCTCTTTTCCATGTTCATCCCTATTTCAGCAATCTCAGACCTGCTTTTCAGAAAGTAGGCCCTAGTGATAGATATGCACTAAAGCCTGTCATCCTCATGTTGTCCTATGAAGGACGGTAGCAGATGTATTGAAGAAAATATACAGTTTAAGTACACAGTCATATAGGCAGACCTATGCATGCACTAGGGTTTCAGGAGTAGCATCTAGCTTGAGAATATTGATCCTTGAACTTTCTTCTGAATCCCAACCAAACGAGGGACAAGCACCATCCTCCCCACTCCCCGCAACACCCTCCACCACCTTCACCTGAAACAAGGGTTAAATTGCATTCCTCTTTTTAGGATTTGTTGTCTTAGAGGGATCCCTGCTAAAACCCATGCTTGTGAGTGGCCTCCTTTGGAGCACTGCAATACCATGCCGGACCATCCCCTGTATCTCACTTTGCTGAGGAACTAGGTGCCACAGGGGGCTATGTTCACACCACATGTCAAGCTCAAGTCAATACTGCACCCCTTTTCCTCTGTTATTTCCTTCCATGGCTTAACACAGTGAGGAAACCTTTGTAAGCAGCCAGAGAGGGACTGAAGTGCCCTGCAATTCAATTATATGACTGGCATGGCATTTGTTGACAGGTTTGGCCATGCACAGTCACAAAGTAATTTTCAATGCATCTGCACTCTAGGGACACTTTCCCTAAAATCATCAATGTATAGGAAAAACTTGTTTCACTGCAGCAATGGATACAACACAGTAGGAGGAAGCATGCTGTGAAGAGAACATCTCTGTCCATAACTGCCTGTGGTGTATGTTCTGTACGGAAACAGGAATAAAAAATACAGGGGAGGTGCTTTGTGTTTCGGTGTTGAAATGTAATATAGTTTCTAAAAATTGCCATAGTTGTGGGGGAGGTGCCTGCTATCTATATATACATATAAGGAGAACAGAGATAAAAAACAGTAAACTTTGTTTAGGAGGTTGACGGCTCATTTAACTATAACCATGTTATAGGAACTCATAAAGTAAAATACATTAGAAGCAAACACTTGAAAAGACTTCACTGTACAAGTTGCATATATTATGCATGTTTGTACATAGACTTTTTCCTGATCTACTGGAACAAATGTAGGACTATGTTTAACTCCTAAAATGTACCACAGGTGTTGTAAGTGCAGATGTTAACACAGACGTAAGTGCAGTATCTTATACTACTTTTAGATGAGCTACCAGATAGTTTAAATTTTAAATGCTACCCTTGGAAAACAACATTTCCTTATTGTAGTGTCAGGAAGGGTTAAATTACCACTGGGTTATCTTACAATTCAGATCACTCTTTAGATATGGCGTTTATGTTTTGGTTTTATTGATTTTTCACATGGTTGCCACTAGAGCTTGCTACAATGCAATCAGATAGACTTGAATATATTCATTTCAAATCACTGAGTAATGTAGGTTTCAAATTTCCATCCCTCTACCTTATAATCTCCAAATTAAAAGAAGGATTTTAGTGTATAGGAAAGGTAAATTTCAAAGTCACCATCAGATAATTATAAGGCTGTTGTTAGGTCTTTCTCAGTGTTTGCTTTGAGAATCCTATTAGTCTGGACTTATGAGACAAGCTGAGAGAGACTTAGAATTATATTCCATCATATTATGTCACTGTTAAAATCCAATTATTTCATGAAATAAGGCATTTTTAGCTGTGCTTTGATTTTAAAAGTTCAGGAACAAAGTTTCAATAATGTCAAAATAACTGATTTTGACATTTTAATGAAAGCTTTTCAGTTTTTCCTTGGTGAAACTGTTTTCATTTTAAAATCTTGCTTTGTTTTATAGCAAGTTTACATTTTTAAGCTGAACAGTGAAGTAAAATTGTTTCAATTACTAGAAAAGCATATTTTTTTCTGTCCCGCCTCTCTTGGAATTTCTTTTTCAGATGTAATTTTAAAAAGTTCAGTTTCCTTTCTAACTGGAACTCAACCATATTTTAAAATCTATGAATTATTAGCAAACTGAAGGATTCTGTCATTCACGCAGCTCTTCCTGGGATAAAATTTGTTAAGTCAGTAAACAAAAGTGGGAGAAAAATAAGATTATTTTCTCACCAAAACTGAACCCTTGCTTTCCAAATCTCAATGAAATGGTGTCTTAAAGTTACACTTGTGAAATCAAAGATCAGAAAAAATTATTATAACAATCTTCTATGAATGCATAATATTTTGGGTACTCCGTCTTCTATTGATTTGTTCACTCTTGTTTTCAGTGGTCAAAACTATACATCATTAAGTCAGATGGCCATTTCAGGCCTTGATACAGCCTAACGACTGAAGTCAAGATAGTTCTTTCATACTATCCTCCCTCGTGCGCATGAAATCAGACACCCATCACACATCCGTTCGAGCAGCTTTTGAAGGAATCTTATGGCAAGGGGAAAGTTTCAACGGAACCTTGTTCCAAGGGAGAACATGGTGGAACTTAATGTTGGCTCCTGTTTTGAAGATAGCAGTATGAAAAAGTGAAAAAAGGTGAAACAGATGAAAATGACAGTGAAAGTGGAGAGTAATTTTTCTTCATTAAGTGAACTGCTACAAATTAGAGGAACTGACCTAGTCGAAATCAGGGGAGAATAAATTTGCAAAAGTTCCACACACAAAGGAGGACTGTGTCCAGGGATGTTAGGGGGTAGCTGGAGGACTTAACTACATGGCACTACTTTCCTCTGCTTTCTCTTGTGTATGCTTTTCCTGGCCTTCATTGCACTATTCTATTCAGCATGGTACATAGACTTAATGTTTTCTTTCATTATTACTCACAGTGCAGAATAAACAAACAAATTCCTGGTTTGCTTGCCTGTGCTTTTGTGGTACTTTGCATTCATCATGAGCTTCCATAATGCTTCAAGAAGGGGTTGTGTCAGCAGGGCCTTCCCCAGGCAATACAGAATTATGCTGGTCTCCATTGCATGTTCCTTCAAAAGTTCTTCCATGCTCTGCTGTCCCCCAAGAACGTTTTTTTTAGTCTTAATATTTTCTACATATCTCCTTACCACTCAAAAGTTCTCTCAAAAGCAATTAAATCTTTTTTTTCTTTTTTTTTTTTTTTTCTTAGATTCCACTAGATCTGGGGTGACTTTCTTTTGAATTAGGAACTTCTACTCTGAGAAAATTACCTGGTTCATTCTTTTAATACCATTAGTTCAATCTTTCTCCACGCTTTTTTCACTGCTTCTCTTGCTTTTCTGGTAATTGACCCTTATGTGGTACTGAGTTGAGGTTCTACTCATGTACAGAGCTTATTATTCTTCTTCTGATCCTTTGTTGAGAAGATAATATAAAATAGGCCAGATAGCCCATTTCTACTCCACAGGAAACACAGCTAATTGCCTTTCAGTATTTTGGCTATTTTAAGAATTTATTTGCAATATTTTACAGCATTATTTCAACAGAAATATAATTAACCTGATAGTGTTAATCAGAAGAATGCATTATTTGATAGGAGCAGGAAGGAGAACATTTTCCTCCAAAATGTTGGCTCTCCCAGTGCTTATATTTGGATATCCTGTCCTAATCTGGACATCGCCTTCATGTATGTCTTAAAGCACTTTGAAAAGGGTAACATTAGATGCATGCATCAGCAATGCAGTAATTTTTTTTATAGTCATCAGAGCCAAAATGACACAATGTTACTTTTTTCCTTTTTTCTTTTTTTTAAGCATTTCCAAATCAGTTACTCTATGTGCTATTTGTGATCCAGCAAGGAAGTACAGAAAAAGAGATACCAACTAGAGTTGTCAATGAGTGTATTTAGCACTACTTAAAAATAACTGTTTCCTTTGCATGTTCTTGTTTTTGTGACTTACAGGCTTATAAAAGGAAATAGGGCTAGAAAAACATGATACGTGAGTGAAAGAATCTCTTTTCTGATTCAGGCAATGCAGAATGATCAAAATGCTGGACTATATTTACAAGACTTCTTCACTTCGATCATACAAAATAGTCCACAGTCCTCATGAATATGTCGTCCTATCTCTATACATGCAAGGCTGAATATAGGAAGAACTAAATGGATCACCTCATATGATTTTTTTTTTTACTTACTTACTGTGGAGAATAGATAGCACATGACAGTACGCCAGTAAGCGAGTTGGAGTTCAGACAAATGCTCTTTACAATGGAGAAACTCATTTTTAATTAGTCCTATGGAAATAAAAGACCACTTAGAGAGGGGGCGATTGGATTTTAGAGTACTATGCATTAAATGAAAGACTCACAAAATGTTTTTTACTGAGACTGAAATGCATTAATACATCGATTTTTACTTTGATCAGTAAAAATCAATGGCACCACTGCTCTGTTTTCTGTATACACAGTTTGGCCACATCTGATTTCATCCATTTCATTAAGGCAGAAGGTCCTTTTATGTGATGTTTCAGTATTTCTGAGATTCAGCTCATATTTTTGGGGGAACTTATAATGAATTTTATTCTGTAGAATGTTGTCAGTGGAAATGGACTACAATATAATTGTGTCACAGAACAGGATCTTTCTTGCTCCCTCTGACGGTTTCCATTCTCTACTGAAAGAAGTCATCCTCAGAGAAGAATTAACACTATGCTCCCTGACCTTCACAGAGCATCTTTCTTTGTATTTCAGTGTGCCATATGTGGAACTAATTTTGGTTATGCAAGGGTGTTCCTCTAAGACTATTCTGGACCTCTGCTTCATGGTATAGGATGCAATCTGATCTGTAAAAAAAACAGGACATGGCTGATTCATTTAATTTCATTTGCATGGGGAACCAAACTGTTTGGTGACAGATGAGAGCTATATTTAAATTGTGATATTTTAATGTCTTATCATGCTTGGGTTTTTTTTTTTGTGGGTTTTCTTTTTTTTTTTTTGTGTATGTGGGGTTTTTTTTAATTTCTAGGTTTTTGTGGTTTTAAAGTATTCTTGCTTAGAAACATAAAGGTATTAAGAAATTATATTTTGTTTCATACCATTATAATAAAAGTTAGGTTGATCCAGTGTAAATTTTGTCTTTGATTTTTTTATTCCTATTCAGTATGAATTCTTTAGAAAATTTCGAAATGATTCATTATGCTGAAAACTATTTTCTTACCAGTTCCAGCATCAAATTTATGCTATGAATATCAACTGCAATTAATGTATATTTTCTGGTATTTCATAACTATTATTTTAAAATTCAATAATAAGCCAACATGTGCTCTTCCCCCCCCCCCCCCATTATTTCTTCTTTTATTCAATGAAAACCAACTTTGTTTTTTTTCCTCTAAAGTTCTATCAGGTTGATGTCTTCTCTACCCTATGGTTGTATCTACTATTTCAATCTGTGGGCTCCATCACCTCCCTTTTCCCAGTATTAAGTCTGGTAATGAACTACCAAATTTATTCCCCTCCCCTAATAATGTAGAATAAATATAGAGAGAATTCTGGTGTTTTGGGACAACCTTCACTTCACTGGGTGTTCTCAGATTGCTTCCTTTACTTCTAATAACTGAGAAAACTGTGCAATTTTCCTTACAAATTTAAAGGAATATAACAACAGTAGGATAAGTTTTCATCTTGGTATTCAGTATGAACAACATGAAATTGCTCTGTCCAGGAAGCAAGGGTGTGTCTTAATTCATTCCACATATTTTGCATCTGGAAAAGAGTAAGTCATTGCAGCCTTTTGACAATGTAGCTCAGTAGTCCTTATTGAAGGACTGACTGTTTCTTGTGCATGTTCTTTTTGGTTGTTTTGTTTTTTTTTTTTTTTTTTTTTTAATTTTCTCTTTTTTTTTCCCCCCCCGAGGAAATAGGAAGTTCCTGAAAGAGAAGGACTAACAGCTTTAATTCATGAGAACTAAATAGAAGGATATCTGCAAACTTTCACAACACTGCTCCACTGTGCTGTCTTCTGTCCTTACAGAATTTCTGTTCTAATTGTATCTAATTTTGGCATAATATTTTGCAGTATTAGGACATAGTGTGATACACATGCATGCTCTGTTGGCTTATTGATGTCCATCTTCAGCATCTCCTGACATAATGTCTCTTGGCTACATATCAGTCTCACAGATTCAGAATAAAAATAATCAATCTTGAGAAGCATGGGTGTAGCAGTGTGATTTTAAATGACACTTCTTTCATTTTTGTATAATTTTATAATCTTTCCTGAGCAATATATAAAATTCCAACACCTTGCCATGTAATATGGACTGAATAAATGATGAAGAATAGAAAATGTGAAGAAAATATCCCACACTGATGTAGGCCATTGTGATGGTTTTGTCTGGGGTAGAATTAATTTTTTTCTCAGTGACTAGTGTGGGACTCTGTTTTAGATTTGTTCTGAACACAGATTTGTGCTGATAATATAGTGATGTTTTCATTATTGCTGAGCAGACCTTACACAGAGCCAAGGCCTTTTCTGTTTTTCATACAGCCACAGTGGCAAGAAGTTGGGGATGCATGGAGAAGGAAAAAGAGGCATGGGTGGAGTGATGGCGTTTGTCTTCCCAAGTAACTATTCCACTTAAAAGGGGCCCTGCTCTCCTGGAGATGTCTGAACACCTGCTGCCCATGGGAAGCAGTGAATTAATACCTTTCTTGTGTTTGTGCATGTGGCTTTTGCTTTCCCTGTAAAACTGTAGTTAACTCAATCCATGAGTTTTCTAGCTTTTATCCTTCTGATTCTTTCCCTGGTCCTACAGGTGGAGAAGTGAGCAATTGACTCTGTGGAGCTTGGCTGCTGGCTGGGGTTAAACCATGACAGCTATCCTCATTTCTTGCACAGCTTGTAGTCTTCTTTTTCCATTTTTACGGGGCATAAAGTATTAATGAATTCAGGGCTTGTGAAGCTGGATGAACTGCCACAAAAGTTTTTAGGAAAAAAATAATTGTTTAATGGATCTGTAGGTAGACAAAGGGGAAAATGGGAGCAGGGAAAGGGGATAAGCACCCATAAATCTAAGGACTTTAAGGATGTTAGCAGTATTATTGCTGAAAAACACTTTCAAATGTAGATAAGATGTTGAGTTCTACATAAAACCCCAAAACCTTTACTATATATTCTCCTATACTGTCCCAATTTATGTCTCAAAAGGGTTGCTGATGGATGGAACACTGAGTATAAAGCTCCAAACTGTCTATTTTTGGATGGGTTTTCTTATGTATTTAAAATTTTGCATTTTCTAGAAGAATGGCACAATATTTTACTTTTTGCTTTGAGACGGTGGCATTGGAGCAACTTCTCCATCTGCTGCAACTTCTTTGCTGTCTTCCCAGGGCAGCAGCCCTGCATCTGGAAAGGCATCCTTCTTGGTGATGAAGCTGCTGAAGTTTGAAGGAGTCACCCTTTTCCTGTTGCCATCTCATGATCTTCTCCCTCCTTCTGCCACCTGAGGCCTGGCTGAGTGTTTGATACTGCGTACTAATTAGGCTTCATTACACTTAGGTTCATTTCCCTTTGTTTCTCTGCCTTTTTTGTGCCTTTATTTACATTCTCTAACATTTGCACAGAAGTCATCCTCTCACTGTGAGTGTTACAAACAATCATTGACTTCCAAACCGATCGCAGAATAACTTATTTCACTCAAAATTAAAATCCAGTCTCTCTTGCTCTCTTCTGTCTCTGCCTCAGAAGATATAACAGAGTATCATCTGCTCTTGAATTTGTATGTGCTTCCTAATTATTTGAATTGACCTTGATGACATTAGATTGTATGTTCACTAAAGCAGGGCTTTTGTTTTCCTGACTGGTTTTGAGTAGGGTGGTTGGAGATCACATGCAGTTGAAGTTGTGGACTTTTTGATCCTGAAGTTTCAAGTTGTTTCTTTCCTCCTAGGGTTTTTTTTAGAGATTTGGGAAACAGAATCTCAAGACTTTCCTGGCAAACACATTTAGGATACAGTAATGTGAAAGTGCACTGCAAACCCAGAATCCTAAATCAGGAAGTGAGTACAACATTCTGACCCTGAAGAATTTGGATAGCTCAATATGACACAGGAGTTATATTTTAAATAAGATTTTGGTGGTAATATGCTCCCACAAAAGATTTTTTTTTTTTTTATTCCTACTGGAAAGAAGAAAAATTACAGCATTAGTCGGATTCTACAGACTATTATATTCAAAGTCCATTATTCTTTGGGGAAGGCAAAGACTTGTGAATGATTTTTGATTAGTCTCATTTATAATTTTTGCATTTGATGTCACTGATGCTAAACCAGCAGCTTTGAATCTTTAGCATGACACACATATTTGCAAATAATAAAATAAAATAAAAACAGACAAAAGGAATATACCATTGAAAGGGGGAAAAGCACTATTGCTAATGTCACATAGAGAAAGAGATTGAGAGACCACACATATTTTTCCATCACAGATCAGGTCATGTTGCTTCTGCTCAATGGATGTTATATCCCTATGTGGAAAGACAAATAATCTTAAAAGCCTTGTCTGACACGTCTGCCAGAGATCTGGAAATGAGATTGCTTTATATCTCATTTTAAAATCTAAATCTTTTAATGAGCATTTTATCTGAATTTTAACTAAAAGCATTCAGATATACTTTCAGGAAGGAAGATCTGGTTTCTGTTTGTATTTCCACTAGTATTTTTCTCATATTTGCTGTCCAGTAGATCTTTAAGGATTGCTTGGTAGGTTAGCAGATAAGAATAAGAGTCTGCCTATTGGAGCCAGAAGGGCATCTGCAATGTTATGTCAAACCAAAGTCTTGGAAATAACTTTTCCTGCCACTTGACAACTTCTTCAGGAGAAAAAAATTGTAATTACTTACTTCAAATTTGACTTTTATGTTGTAGATTTTTAGACTACTAGAAGTACGTTGTGGTAACTTTACAAAAATTCCCCTATAATATGCAGGAAGGGGATAACTAAGATAACTTTGATTACTCTGGGGTCTTTTAAAAAGAAATGGCATTTTATCAGCACAAAACATGAGTGTACCACAGAGAAAGTAGTATCTGGACAGTATTTATTGAAAATAATAGAAAAAGATCTGTGATTAAGATGCACTTGTACTATAAAATCTATTATGGACCGGACTGTTCAAATTAAGCTGCAGTCCACGACAACTGTCAGTCCTTTCAAACAAAGTTTCTGGAGGCCATGCAGATCAGCCAAAGTTTTTCCCCGAAAGTGTGCTAGATAGTAGGTACTGATCCTACATATGAAGTCTAAGCCTATTTCAAAGCCACTCTGATCAATACACTGGGTCTCTGAGTCTCTAAATCTTCAAAGACATGGATTGTGGTTCCTGACCACTTCCAGTGAACATAATAAGCCATCAAAAAAGTGGTGGACTCATGGAACAAGGACTTCTGAGCTGCTCCTAGCTGAAAAAACAGCTCTAGGGTTTCACATGAGATTGTCATACATCAATTTACCCTGTGGATTTGTTCTGGTTTCAGCTGGGATAGAGTTAATTTTCTTTCTAGTAGCTAGTACAGTGCTGTGTTTTGGATTTAGTATAAGAATAATGTTAATAATGCACTGATGGGTTCGTTGTTGCTAAGTAGTGCTTACTCTAAGTCTAGGACTCTTCAGTTCCCCATGCTCTGCCAATGAGAAACTGCACAAGAAGCCGGGAGGTAACCTAGCCGGGACAGCTAACCAGAACTTGCCAAAGGGATATTCTGTATCGCTGAACCTCATGTTCAGTATAGAATCCGGGGGAGTTGGCCAGGAGCTGTTGATTGCTCCTTGGGGATGGGCTGGATATTAGTCAGCAGGTGCTGAGGGATCGTATTCTGTATCACTTGTTTCTCTTGAGATTTATTCCTCTCCCTCTCTCTCTCCCCTCTTCATTACAATTATTATTATTACTGTCATAATAATATTTTATTTTATTTCAATCATTAAACTGCTCTGATCTCAACCCATGAGTTTTACTTTTTTTCCAATTGTTCTCCAAAGCAGGCAGGAGGAAGAGGGGAGTGAATGAGCCACTGCCTGGGACTTGCTTGCCGGTTGATATTAAACCATGACAAGATTATACAGTGCTATGTGGCTTTCCCAGCAACAGCATGGGGAATCCCTAGCAGCACTGGAAAGTACAACGGAAACCTTTTTCGCTTGGTGTAGTTCAGGCCATATTCTATGGATTGACCTCAAGCTCTCTGGGACAAAGCTCTTTGCGCTTCACTGTCCTTCCAGTATGTCAGGGAGCATTGTAGTCCACTAATACAGTCACTTGAAAAGCAGCTATCTCATCCCTACTGTAGGCAATTAGCTGGGAAAGGTGACATGGAAGGACAAGATGCAATAACTTTAATGAAAACTTTCCCAGACAGAAAGGTTCTCAGGCCAGAAGTGATCAATATGGTAATCTATTCTGAACTTCTGTAAAGAACAGGACACAGTATTTAATTCAGAGAATCCTTCAGTAAGACCGATACTTAACAACAGCTTCAACAAAATGTCAAGATTTAGAATTTCTTAAGGATATTCAACCCTCTAAGTTCTGAATAAGCACATGTAAGATCCTCAAAGTGTGCTGTTATATTTTAGCAACAGATTTTCCTTTTATGTTCTAATTGAAGCTGGCATATGCCACTGGCATTTTGAATAGCATTGCCTTCCATATCATCCAAGTCGGCATAGGAAAATGCCATTCTCTTCCTTCTCATTTCAGTCAGATTTGAGATTTTTTTTCTTCAATAGATAATAAATAACGTGCATACATTTAATAAGAATTATGTCCTGAATAGGTGCAGAAAATAGCTAATTAAAACAATCCTTTTCCTATTCTCCATAGTCAAGTCAGTGCTCACCCACATGAGGTCCAAAGGAAAGCAGAGGTGGACTTTTGTATTTCTGACAGCACGTTAGAATACCACGTTAATGTAAAGTCTGGACAAAGTGAAAACATAATACATGTTATTTCCATGGCTTTTATAATACTGACTTTTGAAAAGGCAAGTTTCACTGATAATTCTTTTATTTCCATTCAAGACACTTGTTTTACACTCTCACTTGACAAACAAGATTCTTTGTCGTGGTTTGGATCTTTCCATTCCCTGAGTCATGACTGCCTTCAATCTCAGGAAGAATTGCTTTGAATTGAAGTTAACACTGAAGTCATTTGTCTTTACAAATATAAAAGTTCCTTTCTTCTTATTACATAAAATATCTGCCCAGAGAGCATTTGCTATTTGGGTTTTTTGGGTAGGATACCACATATGTGCAATTAATTGGCTGCTTTTGTAAAAAGAAGACTATTTAATCATAAAGGCAAAAGGCTTTTGTTCTCTGCAGAGAGCAAGTCATGTTAAATGAAGCAGCTCTTTCCCTTACCATGTCATACTGGCTTAAGATTTGTCTTTTCTTATTAATAGAATAGTAATTAAGGTGAGAAATTTTGAATTTTAGTATTATCCAAGAGAGGATAATACTGTACTGTGTCATACAAAATTTGCTCTGTCTTATACATGTCATTCTCATTCTCATCCAGACTTTTTTATGACTTGCCCTTTCCCAGATCTCTCAAATTACCTACACCACAGTTTATCTCCTGTTCACCTCTCTGTTCTTGTTACCTCTCTAATTCTAAATCTATCCACATAAGTAGATATATTCTGTTGTCTCATAGCACCCCATTGCCCTTTCAACGCTTAGCTTTCTTTTTTTTCTACTTTGTTGGCCTTGAACATCTTCCTTCTTCACACTGACTTTATGACCTTATGGTCTTTTAAGTCCTTCTCTTTAAATACAAAGTT
>NW_020955987.1:179578-181189 GCF_003031625.1 Empidonax traillii | reverse complement strand
TCTCTAATTCTAAATCTATCCACATAAGTAGATATATTCTGTTGTCTCATAGCACCCCATTGCCCTTTCAACGCTTAGCTTTCTTTTTTTTCTACTTTGTTGGCCTTGAACATCTTCCTTCTTCACACTGACTTTATGACCTTATGGTCTTTTAAGTCCTTCTCTTTAAATACAAAGTTATTTTTTTTTATGGTTTGCTGTTTAACTTTTAGGTTTCTTCTGAAATCTCATTGTACAGTTTTTACTGGTGAAATTCTTGTAAAATTTATTCCTATTCTACACATTTTTAATTTTGTGTTTAGACATTTTATTTACATCATAGGATGAACTAGACTCTCAAAACAGGTGCATGAATGCTTACTCCTCAGAAAATCATTAACCTAAACAGTATAACCTTATGCTCAGAAGTGCTAAGCCATCTGCAACTTACTCTACTCTCAGTAATAGTGCTGGACTTCAGATGCTGGGCTTTGGTATTTACACACTGAAGACAAAGATTGAACTCACTGACATTCATCTAAAAATCATGTGTCCAGACGAATCCAGTCATTTAACCTTCACCTGTGGCATTAAAGACAGAAGATGACTACTTCATCCTAAAATGTATGGTAACCGAAGGAAACAGTGCCTTCGTTCCTCTAATGAATGAAAAGTCTTCAAATCAGCAGATGTGGGTATTAAGCTGAAATGAGCTATTTTCTTGCTAGTTAGCAAAACTAGGTGAAAAGAATTGCATTACTGGAGCTGAAAAAAAAAAAAATTCACTTTATTATAACTATTAACCTAGGCTGATTTGGATGATTTGTTTTGTCTTTGTCAGAATTTCTTCTAGTCTACCAGGGCATATCCAAATCAATATTAATGACGAGATTTCAGCTACCATTTATCACCTTCTCTGTGCAAAACAAATATTCTTACTAAATTAACAGAATGGTTTCATAATTTGAATCTTTTTTTGTCCATTCCATGAATCTTAAAATCTTCCCAGACTCCATGAATCTTATACCCAGTCAGTAGTGCAAGGATAAAAGCAGATTTTCATAGTAAAAAAATTATCCTTGGCATCACCTCTGCCTCATTCAAGAGTTCAGTCTTGTCCTTTTCTATAGCTTGAGCATTCTTGAATGTTCATAAAGAAATCTTCTGTGTAAAAATCCATGACAGACCTTGCAAAGCAGAATGTGTAAGTGAAAGTGGGTCCAGTTTATTTCACATAGCACTTATTGAAATCCTGTTCAACATACGCGGTCATGTCAATTTTTGAAAAAAAAAAACAACCAACCAACCATAGGCTTTTCTGTTATACATTAGTGAAGGATAATTTTTTATATGGCAGGTTATTTGAACATTAGGAGCCATTAGTGAAATCTATCTTTTAAGGGTTAAATTCAGGGGTGTTCTGTATTGTTTTCCACATGTTCTCCTTGTAGAGTTGCGACTTTGCTTCTGAGAAGGCTGCATTTGAAATGCATGGGAGACAGATGTAATACCTTCCATACTATAGGTAATCCTGATAAACAGGCTTCTCATCCTGATAGATACATAGATAAACAGAATAAGAAGGTAAGATGATAGCTTTGGACCATAATAGTTTCTTTTTATCTTAAGAAA
>NW_020955987.1:171522-177991 GCF_003031625.1 Empidonax traillii | reverse complement strand
AAAAAAAAAAAAAAAAAAAAAAACAACAAACTAGTTACAATATTTGATGCTTATAACTTCAGTAGTTTATAGTGGAAATACAAGACAATCACTAAATTCAAGAGGAAGATAGTATACTCAGAGGTATAATGCAAAAGAGAAACCATATTTAAAGATTCTCAGTGTTTTTTAACTCTACTAGAAACAATGAAGACAAATCTACTTCTATTCACCTGACTAGGAGTATTTAATATTTAGAAGTTGTGTGGCCAGAGACGGGGATACTGGGACGAATAAAATCTTTCAGTCCCCTTCATTGACAAGGACTGATTTTGCACATAACCCAGTATGCCACAGTAAATCAGTAATGCCTGTGCCCCCCAGTGCCCATCAAGATTTGAATGGCAAAGTCTGAGGGAGTCCCACAGCACCCTGTAGCTCAGCACTGACCTGAGTTCTGAGGTTGTGCGAGAAAGTTGGGTTTGAAGTTGCTCTTGAGGGGGACCGACTCAGGGTGCAGAGGTGCAGTTGGTGAGATGATGGATGCCTGTATTTAACACCTCAGTCTCAAAACATCAAAAACTCTTCATGGAAAAGTAAATAAACCCCCTGTTTTACCCAGCTCTGTGTCTCCCTTGATGCAGCTGAAGTAAATGGATAGAACAGGAATGCTGAAGGACTGGGGTTTCTGTTAAGAACATGTAAGAAAGAGTAAAAAGATAGCTAGAAGGAATAACTCCTCCTCAGAGAAAAAAATAGGCCATGTTGTATATAGAGTCATCACGGGTTGTTTTGCCTTGGTCTGAAACAGTAGGAACTCTGGGAATGGATTTTTGAAGTTTCCCAACTTCTGGGGATCTGTAATTCAGATAAAGAAATGTTGCATTTGATAGCAAATGCTCTATGATACTCAGTAGAACAGCTATTTTGGCCAAGAGCCTCAACTTTGAAGATTAAATAATGCTGATCACCTCTCCAGAGTGATTTGACAATTTATCTTAGTTAATTGGGCTTCAGTTAAGGTTGAGGGATTTAGCTTGGCCTATGGCCCATCTGAATCAGAGGAGCCAACAAAATATCATTTAAAAATAAATGTACAGACTCCAATTTAGCTTTTGTGGAGGTCACACATGATTTGTTTTGACTTAGCTTTAGTTTCTCATAATTTTGCTCTAAAAAGTGATGTAACAATAACATTCAAAGTTTCACTGAGAAACTTTTAAAAGAGACATCTACACATTCTCTGTTAGTTTTGGAGGATAATTTTAATGTTTGGAAATATTTTTTATAAATAAAATAGTACTTTATCCCTTGTTCCAAAGGTGTTTCAAAGGAAATTTTATATGTTTGAGTAGTTTTTAAAGATTTTTCTACATTAGTATATTCTTGAACATATACTTTAATCCAAACCCTCTTTCCTTCCCTCTTCTTTACAATACTCCTCCCAGTGTTTCACAACATAAACAATAAAAACAGAAGTTAAAACTAATTCTCTCTACCACTCCCTTTGTTTCTTTCTTTGTCTCTGAACAAATTATGAAACTCTTTTCAATATGTAGACTAATGCTTTCCAAGATGATCTGCATAATATCACATATTATAGAGGGTTTACAGCTAAGAGTTTGATGATAGAAGTGAAAGACAATCTGAAGGAATTTTGGAGCAATGACAGTGATTATAATGAAGTAGTTTGGGAAGGACTTTGTTTGGGAAAATATGTGTAACCTAATGACAGGTCAATCTTTGCCTGTGAAAATGTTTTGCAATAGAAAATGGATTTTGGAAATGACATGAATCTGTGCTTCCTGCAGGAAATTACAGCTTTGCCTTGTGGGACTTGTACTGCACCTTTGCAGCCTTATTCAGACTCCTCTGCCAGACTTCATATCCTCTTCAGGTATTATCTGTTGCCACAGCAGTGCTGCAGCAGAGGCATCATGGGCCAAAAGAAAAATCATAATTTTCCTAGTCAATGTAAAAACCTCTCAAAACTCAGGATAAGAGTGTACTTCTGCAACACTAATCAGACACTTTTGGCCTTCTGCTGAGAAAAGTTGACTGTCCTCGAATTACAGCATGTCCAACTGGACCACTCATTGCTCAAAAGCTCTGAAAAGCCAAGTTCTTCCAGATATGACCTGTAGAAAAAGAAAGGAAGAAGCTTAAGGTTAGATATTTAAAGATAAAAGTACTTAAAGTGTTCTTATCATTGACTTTCAAACCGTGCATTGACTTTCAAATTCATACTGAGATAAATGGTTTTATTTTCAGAGCTCTTTCTTTGCCCTCTACTGAAGCTACTTTTTTAGACCTCTATTAAGACCCTAAGGGTAGGTTTAAGACTCCAGGGTATTCTCCTCTTTCTGGTATCAGCTTATTATATTAATTGCCAGATGTAGACCTGAAAAATCATATCACATCTTTGGAACAGGGGTGCAAGTGCTATTTCCAGAGGGAGTTTAAATAATTTTAAAGGATTGATTGTGAGAGATTATATTGTATGAACCTAGGTGGTTTTCTACATATCCATCAGACGAAGAAGTCAAATATACAGATTGGAAAAACAAATATGCTTTCTCTGAGGAGTTAAAAGAGATTTAGAGAGTGAAGCATGATGAATTCATGTTTTCCTGCTGCAGCTAAAATCCTCACTGGTCTTGGCTTCCTAGCAACAGTGCCTTCCTAACTCATGACTGGAGATATTACAGGCAGAAATCAGTCTATCATTCAAAACATATTTGTTCAATCTATCGGCACTCCTTAGAACAACTGTTCTATACCTTTTAACAGAGATATACAATGGCAGTAGCAAGTACCAACATCACACAAACAATACAGAAAATGACATTTTTGGTTCTGATTGGTCTATCTTGTCCTGTTTTCTCTTTATCCCTCCCTCAGAATACCTGGAATGATTCAGAAACCATGAATGTTGAAATGCAACCCTCCTCTTAAGGGCAAAATGTAAAAGGAAAAACCCTCTTCCAGTGCACTGCTGCCCTCCTCATCTTCTTAAGACACTTCATTGTATCTCCCCCCTCCCCATTAATGTAAGACTATGTCTAGTGGTTAAGGATGCGGCGCTGTCACTGCCGAGGCCCAGGTTCGATTCCCCGTCAGGGCCCCTCCCTGGGCAGATGGAGCCCTGTAAGGCAATCCATCTACGTCCTGAGGACCTCGCTGCCACCGCCCAAGCTCGCTTGGCCCCGGCAGATGAACCTCAGGATTAAAGGGTGGGCTCAGTTCCGCGCACACTGTGTCTCACCTAAAAAATCCAATGCGCAGGCTGGAAGGTGGAAAGACCTTCCCCGGATCTTTGTTTGCGAAGACTGGCCATTATATATATACACCTTCACACACAGTACCTCAGAATCCCATTTCCCCCTCCCCACCCCCACCACATCTTAATGACTAATATCCTCTCTCTCTATTCAAATTTCCCCGTGCAGGCAAGCAATTGTGGCTGGGTTTCCAGAATAACTCTTCAGGTGCGGATTTGGTGGGAGGAAACTGTATTTCTCCCTATTATGACTTACCCCTGAAGGTGAGGATATCTGAGGTGATCGTTAGTAGATCTCTTAGGGTGAATTAGAGTGAAATGACACTGAATAACTGGTGTTTATATATATATGTGTGTGTGTGTGTGTAGGGTTTGTTTTAGAACTGCTTAGTTGCAATGAAAAGGATGCATGTAGCCATTTTGGTTATTATCTGTAGAATTATAGCAATATAAAAGCATAAAAATATAACTTGAGGAAATGTACAAGGAAAAGCAAAAAGGAGAAAGGACATGAGTAAAAAATTATTATTGTTAAATTCATCTTTCTTTCCATGGATCAAATTCTAAGTCAGCCTAACCTTGCAACCAGCTTCTTTGTCCACCCCATCTACCCTTGAGAGTTCTTATCTTTAACGTGTTCTTTCTTTAGGTTGTAAGATCTTCAAGTCAAGGATCTTTTCTCATATGTTTTTGCTTCTCCATACAAAAATGTTCATATTTATAAAAAGTCATCTTTTTTACCTTTCAGATTTATGCACAATTCAGATAGCTCACACAGCTGAACCAAAAAAAAAAAAACAAAAAGCAAAAAAAAAAACCAAACCAACCAACCAACCAAAACACCAAACCAAACCAAAAAAAAACCACAAAGAAACAAAAACCCCACCAAGAAACAAAGAGATTTGAAGATATAAGACAGATGTTTTTCTTCTTGTGGAAGTTACCAGCGTATGATTTAGTTTACAAAAACCTGTTCTGACTCTGAGAAGGGGCAAATCCCCTTGTCTGATGTTGGGGACATTAGGGATACATTTGAAAGTGGTCAAGCAAAGAAAAACGTAGGTGTAGCTTAACATCTTCTCAGGGAAGTGGTTTTAGAATACCAATTCTGCAAGTTACTTTACTCTGTTATCAGTTCTGTTCTCACAACCAAGAGTGGTAAGGGCATATCCGCTCTGGAGCATTTAAGCTCCATGGTAATCAATCCCCTTAAGATCTCTACATCAGGCTGCATAGGAGTGGAATGATCAAATGTTTGATAACATATTTATGTAAGATAAATACTTTTAGCTTTGCTCAGCATTTCCAAGGAATTTTAAAGTCCCTGATTTTTTATTTTTCAAGCTACTTGCCAGATGACTTCACAATACAACATATATGCTGTGAAGTCAGCTGAATTTGTCATCTATATTCAATGTTCATGCTTCAATTTTGTATACTTTTAAGTATTCTGTCTTCAAGCAGAGGACACAGTTCAGCTGCTTATTCATAACTGTTGCCAATAAATCTCTCCCTCTAATATCTATTGAAAAAAGACTGTTATCTGTTGGAATGATTGGAGAAGGTCTGGAAGATGGGTATCACTATTTAACCTGCAAATACCAAAGAAACAGGGCTTAATGCTAAATGGCAGGAGTTGCTGTCAGATTATAGCGTCCAGAGTCCAGTTTGGAGGGAATTCATGTAATCTGACATCGACATGGCTTGGACTATAGCAACTTGACTGACTGTTTCTATGAGATACGTTTTTTTGTCTTTCAAGATACTGTGTTCATGAGTTTTATTACTTTAAAAAAATTCTGGTTTTTAAAAGTCATAATGGGGAGTTTCCATTCATGGATGTTAAATAGTTTGCTATGCAAGTACGATCTTACTGGAGCCATGGAGATGGCTTATAGTAAGGAGGGTTCCCCAGCAGGAGTTAATACCCCATATGTAGTTCCTGAATGAATAATAATCCCAAATGCTGAATAAATACCCTTCAGTTAATGCCTCAGCTTCTCTATGCTATTCTGATAGTGTCCATGATGTTGCTGCTTTCATGCCAGGATTCTAATGGAATTTAAAACCTTTTTTCTTTAGCAAACAGAATCCTGTTAGTATGAATGAAGGTCCAGAATCATTCATTACTTTTGCTTTTATTTATTTTAGAGAGAGATTTATGACCTTGTTTTTTTCTCTGGTTTTTTTTTCTTCTTTTTCTGAGTCATAAAGCTGTATGTATAAAAAAGTTAACCCCTCAAAATGTCAAAAAAGTTTTCTCAAGCCATCAGTCAGAGCAAATGTACAGCAAACTCAATTTCTTACAATGCAACAATATCAAAACAGAAGTGAATTTATTCATAATTTAAATACATTACATGAATTTAGAGTTCCAACAAATAAAATAATTGTTGTTTTCATTAAAGTAGCAGTGAAAAAAGTCTGAATAGTATGTAATGCTCTAGCAAGAAATGAAAACAACTTATCCAGCTGCAAAGATTACTATCTATTGCAAAGAAGACCTCTATAAGGTGATCTGGGAAAATCCGGAACAACATAGGGATGAAAAAATGGTCAAAATTTCAAATCATAACACTTCTGGAACTTTTGTTAACTCCTAAGCAATATTTTGAAGGGATTTTTAAATGCCTTTTAAACTGCCTACTTTGATATTGATATGGTAGCTTCTTGATCAAAGCAGTATTTTAAGATAAATGAAGTAACTGATTGCTATTGTATTAGGACCTGGGTGCAGCAATGGTACTACAGTAGTAATGGTACTATAATCAAATAAAGAAATGGACCAACATTCCCTGATTCACTTCTACTTTTTATCTTTGTGCCTGAAATTTTCCACATCTTTACAGATTTTTTTTTCTCCCAAGCCTTCTTCAGGATTTCCCTTAGCTCTGCCTTTTCCCCACTCCAAAGCAACTTTGCTTTGCCTGGGATAATAATTACAAACATGATCACAGCTACAAAGTGGCACTTTACAGGAAACATTTAAAGGCAATAGGGTTCTTCAGCCTAAATGACAGTCGTTTGAGGGAAGATATTACAAGTTTATACACTTTTCTGACTTTTTAAGGGGCAAGAGGAGAAGAGATTTTCAAAATAACCGAAGGAATGTACCTATATATCACTGCATGTAACTAAGTTGTGGAATTTCTTATTAAGACATGTTGCACATGCCAAAACTTTATGTGTATTCAACAACCACCTGGAAGA
>NW_020955987.1:164536-171448 GCF_003031625.1 Empidonax traillii | reverse complement strand
CAGTAAAGTAATGAATGAATGGCCAGTCTTCGCGAACGAAGAACCGGGGAAGGTCTTTCCACCTTCCAGCCTGCGCATTGGATTTTTTAGGTGAGACACAGTGTGCGCGGAACTGAGCCCACCCTTTAATCCTGAGGTTCATCTGCCGGGGCCAAGCACGCTTGGACGGTGGCAGCGAGGTCCTCAGGACGTAGATGGATTGCCTTACAGGGCTAACGAGCTCCATCTGCCCGGCGAGTGGCCCCGACTGGGACTTGAACCCGGGTCTCTGTGGTAACAGCGCAGTGCCTTTCCCCTAGACCACCAGGGGCTCCCTGACAGTAAAGTAATACCTGGGTGATGTCTTCACAAGGCTAGTCTCTTTTATGGATCAATAGAGAGGGCAAATGTAGAAAGGCAAATGTTGCCCTTGTTTTCAAAACAGACCAAAAGATGATATAGTGTAGTAAAAAAACTCATCAATCTCAGTTTGGTTTCTTGGAACACATGGAACAAGCCTTCCTGAAACACAGTTCTGGTCAGAACACGAAGGTTACTGTGATGTCAGCATAGATTTACTAATGGTCATCATCATCATCATCATCATCATTTGACCAACCTGTTTGACTTCTGTGATGAAATAACTGGACAAGGAAAGAAGAGCAATTGTTATTTCCTTTGATTTTAGTAAGATTTTAGATAATGTCTCCCATAATATTCTCAAACACAATTTGAAACATTATAGTCTAGATAGATGAAAACTACTGGTTGGATTTTTCAGCCTTAGAGGGCAGTGCTTATGTCCTGGATTACACAAAAAAATTCTGGTATCCACCTTTTTTTTTTTTTTTTTTTTTTTTCTCCAAATATGCCTTTTTGGATTTTTGGTGTTTTACCTTCTTTAAAGAGACTGAACTTCTACTGATAATTCACTCAAATATTTGGCCACCTGCAGTGACCACCACAGGTGCTGTAAGAGACTGGACCTTCAGTGCTCATGGCTCAGTCAGCAGTGCCTTACTTAACATTGTGCAGAGCAACCATTCAGGCCAGGGGGCTGAAGGCATGCACTTGCGGCACCTCAGGCTACAAACTGGGTGTTAAAGAAGGTAAGGAAAGAGGCAAATCCCCCTAGGTGTTTCTTTTTCCTTACACAGATTACTCAGCTGTGATAACTCCCTAGAACATTTACACCTAGCCTGAAAGTATTCATCTCTTGTTGATGAACCATAATAGGCCATAATGGACTCAGCTGCACAGACAGAGACAGCTGCAACATCTTAGGAGGTGTCAAATACTCCCGAAGCATCCTATGTCTCACAGTATTACATCACCCAGTGGGGAGTGCCCCTGGTGGTGCAGTGGCTAAACCACAGCGTTGTCAACGCTGAGATCCGGGTTCGATTCCTGGTTAGGACACTCCCTGGGCAGATGGAGCTCGTTAGCCCTGTAAGGCAATCTATCTACATCCTGAGGACCTCACTGCCACCGTCCAAGCGTGCTTGGCCCCGGCAGATGAACCTCAGGAGTAAAGGGTGGGCTCAGTGCCCAATGCGCAGGCTGGAAGGTGTAAAGACCTTCCCCACTTCTTCGTTCGCGAAGACTGGCCATTATTATACATCACCCAGTGTAAAACTCCCTTTCCCACGGGAGGTACCAGAGGTATTCCCACCTGAACCTGAACTTGAGCCTGTGGGCCTCTGAGTTGCAGGGCTTCCCTCACCACCTGGGGCTTCCACCACTACCTTCACAGATCTGAACTATAATGACAACTTCGACCAACGAGCATCAAAACTGAAACAACCAACTCTCTTTGCTGGATCCAATGGGCATCTTGTGGGTCCTTCTGGTTGCCTTGGGGGTCCACAGCCCTGGTCCAAATTCCTGTGCCAGCACCACAGCCTCACTCCAGCACCACACAAGTGTCTGCCGGTATTGAATCCCAACTATCTGCCGTTTCCTGCCAGAGCTGACTCTCCTCCTGCCAGGTTTTTGGAGTATGGCAGAGGCTAACGACACGAAAGGGTGGCCACCTTGTCTTTGTTCCGTGGCCACATGTGGTTTTTTTGGGTGGGGGGGCTGGCCGCCATCCCTATTTGGTCCAGTGGGTGTGGCTTGGGAAGTTCCTCCTCATCGATTGGTTTAATCAAGTTTTATCAGTATTGATTTTAGCATTCTTCTTGCTAAAGAGTTATTTTTTCACTTATATCCCAGTGTATTTGGTTTCTCTGCTATACTGGAGAAAATGGGGGTATTGAATCCAAGGGAAGTGACTTCTGTCCAAGGTCTCCACCCCCCAAATTGTCTCAAACCAAGACAGTTTATTAGGTCGTGCTCTATCAGGCAGCAGGTAACAAGATGGCCTTGTCCTATTTAACAACCTTATCAATATCCTGCAGGAGGTAACAAAGTGTGCTCTTGTCAAGTTTCTAGATAGCACCACACTGAGTGGTCATCTGATACAGCCAAGAGGCAGGGCTGAACCCAGACAGGATGCAGGAATGCAATAGCAGAAATCTCATGAAAGTACTGAGAACAAGTGCAAAGTCCTGTATGTGGGAAAGAAGAGCCCTAGGCTAAGAGACAGGCTGGATACTGGGTGTCCACAGAGCTACTCTGCAAAAAGGGCCCTGGTGTTTGTGGAGGACAGTGGAACAGAAGCTCCAGCAGCCTGGCAAGTTATTACAGCTTCTTGGGCTTCATTAATAGGATCTCAGATAGCAGATCAAAGGGATTGAGTTTGGCCTTTGCTTGGCATTTGTTAAACTGCACCAAGATTTGGGTCTCCAAGTATGGGAAAGGTATCAGTAAACTGGAGCAAGTTCAGTGGAGGGACACCAGTTCAGTCAGGGCTTGAGCAATTGCTTTGTAAGGGGAGGCTGTGGTACCAGGTCTGGCTTAGCCTGGAGACAAGGCGGCTTTGGGGGCACCCAACAACAGTTCCTGCAGTGAAGTTATGGAGAAGATGGAGCTGGAGTCTTCACAGTGGTGCATGGTGGGAGGATAAGACACTACAGGCACAAGCTGAAACAAGATAAACAACTGGGTATTCAACTGGATAAACAAATTTAATAAATAACTGGATAAGAGGAATGCCATTTTCAACAGTTATAATAATTTTGATTGGTTCTCTTCTTTCTTAATTAAATTCAGACAAGACTTTTAGGAAGGTCAATTGTCACCAGTATTAATAAACTCAAATCATCATATTTGCAATATTGCAGTTAGCTGAATCTGTGCCTCTGTGCTGTGACAGAACTATAGTTCATATTAACAATAGGAAGTCTAAAAATCTGAGGAAAAAAAAAATGGGCTAGAGTTCCATCATTAATCAAATGGGTTTGGAAACTATGCTGCCCAGATCTGGACTTTCTTCATTTGACCTGCTGTTTGCAAATCTGCTATCTGCCTCAAAACCTCTGTTTTAGAAATAGCTCAAGTAAATCATACACACTGTGGCCACAGAAAACATTCAAAACTCTTCCTAATCATATATTTTAAGGTAAGATTTAATTTAAAAAGGATCAGATTTAACACATGTACTAAAAAGGAAGTGATTAAGTTGAGAGTAATAAAAGCTAAGGTCTAACATGTTCAGAATAAATGTGTTTTTTTTAGCAGAGCACTACTCTTTTTATTGTTTATTTATAAGTCTGCAGTACATAAATCTTTTCAAATATTTCCAAAACTGAAATTATTCATAATTTGGGAATTAGAAGATTAAAATGAAATTATGAGATAAGACCTCCCCCAAAACAAAACAGAACAACAAAAACATGAAAAACTTATAGACTGGAAGAAGAATAGATGTAGTGAAAGTGATTTGGAGACTGACAGCACAAACTTAAGTGTTTTTATAAAAAGCATTGGAAATGTAAGCTGGCAGAAGGAACTTAAACTTATTGTTTGAAAGGAATTTAATAGCCATGCCATCCTAAATCAATGTTACTTCCTTCTAGGGAGTGACATTAGATGTCTTATCACATATTCCACTTTACTGAATCCAAAAGGGCACTTTCATATTCACCACACAGCAATCTTGGGGTGTGCAGGGGATGAAGAAGAGGTAGGAAAGTTCACAACTTGAACTGAACTTCTCTGAATTTAATCATGTAAAAACCAGCCATGATGCAAACTCTTTACTCATACAGTAGTATTGCGAAGACCCGAGAAAACTTTCAGCTGTGCTGTTTAGTATCTGCTAGGTTACCATTTTCAGACCATGCACATTCACAGAGTTTGTGTCCATTAAAGGAAGTTGACCCACCTATATGAACTGCTTCTCATCATGGGAGACTTGCAGAAATTAAAGAATGTGGGAAAACCGGTGGTAAATGTCATGGAGCAGCAGTTTTCCAACTCAGACAGCGTAAGGAAAATCACCATGTCTGGCTAGGATGCAGGACAGTGAATTCTATTAAACAATCTTTTCACTGAACTGAGTGAATAAGGTCAGGGAATCTTAGACAGCTTTAGAAGTTACTCATGCCACAAATCTTGGAAGAGCTGTCCAGAGCTTAGAAAAGTGGAGGATTTTATCCTTATTCAGATTCAGATGCTGTGAAAGACCAGTGCGGGTGCCCTGTTTCTGAATCAAGGTCAGCCTGTGAATTCTTCTCCTTTACGTTTTTTGCTCTACATCGTCCCTCTCCAGGCAGAGGGAGATGACAGTAGATCATCTTTGGCAAATATACATATACAGGGCTTGTAATTAGAAGAAAACTTCTGAAGTCAAGATTGCTTCAAACCTCTCAAGCATTTTATGAGGTACTTAAAATGAGATTACAGTAATCATCATCAATATACCATTTTAATCTTTAAGAAAAATGGTCATGTTGTCAGTTTGATAACTATTCCAATTGTTTAAGACTGCTCAGATTTAAATATATCCTTAGGAGCCACAAGCTCTTGCATATTTAAAAGCAGGTCTTCTTTTCCAAGGAAACGTCATTATTGTCACTTACAATAAAGCATTGATGACCATTTGCAATATTTCTTATCCTCAAGTATCAGGATAATGACAGCATAATTTTTTACTGATGAGCAATAAGGAGTGGTACAAAAATTTTAATTTGACTGAAACTAAAGATTTTTGGGAGAAACTAAACACCACTAAATTTCTGCCTAGAAAATGGGGGTAGATATGTGAAGTTGGAAATTCGTACTGTTTTCCCCCCTTCATTTAATCTCTATCTTTTAATATTACTCCCATTACATATTACTAAAGGGATTACAGATGTTGCAGGCAAAATCGGGAGCTGATCATTCTAGGGATTATATGAACACCCAGGAAAGTTGGTTATAGCCACAGACGTTGATACAGAGGTCAGCTGTATCCTAGGAAAAGGTCTGAGTTCAGCAGTCGGTTCTTGAGGGGGTTGCATGACTGTGATTTTTCTGCATGGCAAGAACACAACCATCTGCTGAGGAATCTGTCTTTCCTGAAGTGAAGATATATCCCTTGAGGACAAATTGTAGACAAGGTTGTGAAACTAATAAATGCTGTATATGAGTCCAAGTAGATGGATAAAAAGTAGAAGGTTTTGACTGAGACGAAGCCTCATAGAAAGGCTTAAGCTTAAATAGGCCCACTAGGGAAACACTGTCTTTGAGTATTGAGCATTTCAGATAAGGTTTCACAAGACACTTTCTAATGACTCTGTGTGAAAGCTGCTTGAAAGGTCACAATTACAATCTCATTCACTGCTCCCACTCTGCTGAAGGAAGAGGAAGCTCTGCGTTCGCTGTACTTGGCAAGAGCCAAGCATAACTTGCTCTCAGTTGATTTATCGGCTTGATGTATCAAATTTGAAATGACATGGTGTAGTCTTGAGGCTGCTCCAATTAAACACCATCAAGCACCTGACCCAGCTCCCCTTCAACAATCCTGATGGGCTGCCTTAGGTCCAAGGTGCTCCTTCCTTTGTCAGAGGAATTTTGTCTTGTGGTACAAAGTGGAAATGCCTTTGTGAGTCTACCATTCTATGCCCAATGCTCCTTACTCCTTTGTGTATCCTGGATGCCAGCCAAAAAGAGATTTCCTTAGACTGAAAAATCCATCTTGTGCCAGTCGGATTCACCAGCTCCATGGCTTCCTTGTACCATTAGAGTGGCACAGAGGCCTCTAAAGCTGGAAAAAAACTGGCCTTGAATATCCAAACAAAAAAGCAGGGAACTTTTCTGCAGGTTTTTTTTTGCTGTTGTTTTGTTTTAACAGATGGTGATAAAAGTCAGAACTTGCCCACTGACAATTGTCTATTTTTATCAGAAAGGAACTTTTGAGGATCAGATCATTTTAGAAAGAGTATATTTCAAAACAACTGTGAAAGTAACTCCTGGTGTCATGGTATCAGAAATGGCAGCCAAGGATGCCAAGCTCTTCTCTTTTTAGCATAGGACTATGCCAATCTGAATTCAGCCATGGTCTGGATGAGTGGCTGTATGATTGGATGTGCTACCATACCTGCCAGTGCCATAGCTATGTGATCACCTGGCATTTGTGCTAATTCTTTACCTATTCTTGAAGCTCCACTGTAGAATGGTTTCAAATGAGCACAACAAATGCTTCAGTTTACACTGTTAACAGGCAGGTGTTTTTCAAGCAATTTCCCACAAGTGTCTTTGTAACATTGTGGATTAATTATCCATACAGTTACTTGTGTCATAGGGCATATCCGAAGTCTCAGATGGAACCTATTTCCATCAGTGGTTTGAGTGATCAGCAGGTTCACAAAACTAACCAAAGTTCTATAGTTTGAAATATGTGGCTATCCTTTCACTTCCAAGTTTTCTTGTTTTGTTCACTCATATGCAAATTCCGACTAGAAACTAAAGCACACTGAAATCATATGGGAGAAAAGCTGATTGCACCATGCCTGTACCTCCAGGGAAACAAAGAAGACTCTACAGAAAGGAAGGGAAGGGAAGGGAAGG
>NW_020955987.1:117839-163819 GCF_003031625.1 Empidonax traillii | reverse complement strand
GGGAAGGGAAGGGAAGGGAAGGGAAGGGAAGGGAAGGGAAGGGAAGGGAAGGGAAGGGAAGGGAAGTACTGTGATTCCAACTCAAGTCTGTAGACTCCACAGTTTGGTATTACTTAAGAGTTTTTGGTATCTAAATACAAACCAAGAAGAGAAAAAAGCCTGTAAATAGTGGATTTATATAGACTGGACTGGATTTCTATATTCCTGGACACCCAGGCTTCTTGTACAAGTACAAATTACCATATCTGGGTATACATAAAACCAATTCTTAAGGTAGGACTTAGCCAAAAATCGGTCCTTTTCTGGTCCTGCAAGAAGGTATGAAAGTTGTTTAGCCAGAATAGTTTTACTAAGCCAGATTCCATTTAGGCAAACAGAAGCTGAGAAACCCATATGGTGGTTCTTTGCATGGGATTACCTTCCTAGTTTTCGGTGATTTATGTTTCAAGGACTTTCTGAGTTGGAAGTAAACCCTTTGCGCCCAGAGTAGAGGTGATGTCTCTTTTGTCCATACACTCTTGGTAAGTGTGTCATTACATGCATACTGCCTCTGTATCCTAAACAAGCTTGGAGGTTGTTTGGTGTTCTGGAAAAGATAAATAATTAGGCTAAATGTAGAATTTTTTCTTGCTTTTTATAATTTAAGGCTGAAGTGGTGGCTACTCCCCAAAGGGTATGCTTTGTGAGCTGAATAAAACTACTTTTGGGAGAAAAAAAATTGTACATTGAAAGACTGCAGTGTGCTCTAATATCTATGCATAGTGTGAGAAGTGGCAACTTGTAGCAGATCTGAAGGAGCATTCTAGAATTTATTTTTCCATTCTTGCCTTTCAGCAATGCCAAAAGTTCATCTAAAGTCATTACTTTATGGAGAATGATGAGATTAGATGAGAGGTAAAGGACTATATTATATCTGAAGGAATGTTCTGGCATTTTCTATTTCCATTCTTACCTTTCAACACTGCAAAGTGTTCTTTCAGTGTTATTCCTCTGCCAAGGACATGATCAAACCTTGCTGGAGAGGCACTGTTCATCAGTTTGCACTATTCTATTGAGCCTTATATGGTACAAGGAATCTTGTGCTGATTCCCTTCATCCTCTACAAGACACAGGCTCTCCTTTTTTTACTGTTGATGGACTTTTCAAATATAATTTTCTTGTTTACCTAAAACATGGATGTGTTGCTTGACTTATACAGTGGCCACAACTATTTTTTGTCAGTTACGCGTTCCTTCTTATTTAGTTTTGCTTTTTCTTTGTTTTCCTGAATTCCCTTAATACAATGAGCTGCTTTATGAGCTAGTTATCACTGGACACTGATAAGTTTAAATCTTGAAACAATGGAGCTTGAAATAGAATTAAGTTTGGTTTCCCTGTATGTCGAGTCTTTGCTACACCAGATTCTTCCTAGGCTTTTGTATTATGTCTGGCCAAGATTTTCCAGTATGACACTCACAGTGCTGTGTTTTGCATTGTTAGCTTGAAAGATGTTGATAACACACCAGTGTTTTGTATAGTGCTGACCAGTGCTGAAACAGCCTCTTCCCAGCATTCCTTCTCATCAGTAGGCTAGGCGTAGGCAAGATCCTGGGAGAGAACATAACTAGGCCAGCTAATCCAAATTAACCAAAGGGATATTCCATACCATGTGATGTCAGATCAGATATAAAAAGCTAAGAAAAGAAGGAGGAAGGAGGGGCATTTATCATTTACAGTGTTTACCTTCCAGAATAACCACTTCGGTTTCTGAAGCCCTGCTTCCGAGGAGGTGGTCATGCAACACTTGCTAATGGTAAGTAGAGAATAAAATTGTTATTTATTTTCTTTTTGTTTGTGCATGCGCAAACTTTCATTTTCGCTTTACTAAACTGCCTTATCTCAACCTATGATTTGTTTTCCTTCTTATTTTCCCTCCCCTGTGCATCTGGGGAAGTGGGAGTGATAGAGCGGCTTGGTAGGCACTGTGTCCAGCCAAGGTCAAACCACCACAGCTCTCTGGTCAAGCAGTTGAGAAAGGGGAAGTTTTGTCGTGACTTTAAGTGAGAAATTCTAAACGTTCGGTTTTGTTAATAAGTCATTTATAGTTTATAAGTCATAGTTTATAATGTTCAATGGTTATTGTTATTTATTAAAAAAAAAAAAAAAGACATAACATTCAAAATATTCAGTTGAAAGCTCTGGATACAAACCTGATTGACTTCCAGTGAGTTATCCCAAAGAGATGGAGGCAGGGAAAAGTAAAAAAATATTACATAATTTTTTCTTATATTTAGTGATGTCTGTCCAGCAGCTTTAGAGTAGGACTGAAGTTATAATCAACTTTGTAATGTATATTTCAGAAGGTTTCTTGTGAGCCTTGGCACAGAAGACCAATGTACAGAAGTCCGATGTAATTTTTTTACTGAATCCAGCACCAGGTCTTTTCGTATAATTAAGCGGGAAATATTGCAGTGCTTATAGCGTATTCTGTCTTAAATCTTACTGCTTCAAAGCTCTCAGAGCTAGTCTTGTTAGACCTGCTTTCACAACTTATTAATGTCATTCAAAAATAATAAGCATATTGAATTTACACTATAAAACGTGAATTAAGTAGAAGTAGGCAGGAGTTCTAATATCAGTGCAACTCCTTTGTCATCAGACACATTGCCTTCATTCTCTTTTCATACGGGTTATAGAAGTGATTTATAAAGCAATACAATAACAATGGAGGAAGAACTGGACGTCCTGGGTACCTCCACTCCTCAGTGTTTCATACAGCCATCATCTCTAAATTCTGCAATACAATGGAAGTACTCTCTTGTGCAAAAGTGCTTACAGAACATCCATAATGAAAGTGTGTAGACATGGAAACTAAAGAAGAAAATAATTATTAGATTGTTTCTCAAAAATGACATTCAGATATTAGTTATTTCTTCATGTGATTTTGCAGTATAGCTTTGAGACATCAGAAAACTAAGTGGAGCAACATCATCCCTGTCAGAAAACAAAGAAACAAACAGGTTTCATTTATAGACTCATATGCGAAAGAGAAGTTCAGAAAAAGAAATTAACATCTTTGATCTCAATAGTCATGTAAAGTCAGTTGACCTGTAGCAGGAATAGATCCCAACTAATAAGAACTGTAATAATGCATATTATATATTAGAATGGAATATTTTTCCACTCTCTAAAAGGAACAGGAAAGAATAAAGTATCTTGTGGAAGCTAATTCAGTTTATTGTAGTCTACTGAAAAATTACAGGGGAAGAAGAGAATAAATGCTCAAATGCATGAAGTGTGACAAATTAGTAGAATTTATAGAAGCTTCTTATGTGCACGCATCAGCCTAGATGGAGGGATCTTCAGATATTAACTTCTGTTCTTGTTTGGCTCCAGTCTGACCACTAACATGGATGGAAGCAAGTCAGAGCTCACAATGTTCCCAAGCTGAGAAAAAACTTCCTCAGCAGACTAGCTGTTTCCACAGTAGCCCATTGCTTTACCATCCAGTCTCTTTATGTTGCAGAAATGAAGCCCAAGGGTAAGTAAGAAGAAGGGAGAGGAATGAAGCTTGTGGTGGGAACGCTGGCATTTGTACCTTAGGGTGTGTTTAACACCTTCATTCTTCTCTCCACTCCAAAGTGTTAGCTGCTAATTTTACAAGGCTACCCTAATGCAGAAGCAATGTGAGAGAACACCAGGCTGACCATTATGTCTGCAGCTTTGGTATGTATTACTTTCATTTAATTCTGCATTTTACTGTTCCCTGGGGTTGGTTCTTTGCCTACTCATTTACAGTCTGCCTTCTTTTCTTCTTCCTTTTCTCTGTTTCTCCATCCTCCTAGCATTTCTTTCTTAGATTTCAGTTACCTCCCCTATAGTTCTTACACTTTTTGCCCACTTTTGATATTTTTTTTTCTCTTTCTTTGAAAACAACCTCCTTTTGTTAGTACATTGAGTCTCCAGCCTCTCTCATACTGAATTCCTACTGCTACCTCTTTATACCTTATCTAAGAGGGAAATAACATCACCACCACCACAGGCTTTGAAGAGAAATTATCACAATGCACTGCATTTAGTCAAACTCAGATTTGATTGAACAGTAACTTTACATGTAATTCAGCAACTAACTTACAATAACATGACTCAGAAGAGAAAATCATGTGGTAAAACATTACATTAAATGGGAAATGATTCAGTGAAAACATTGTTCAGAGTAGGCAATTACTGAGTGAAGATATTATCTGCAGCAGACAATTACTCAGTAAAAATATTATACAGTGCAGGCAAATATTCAAGCAAACATTTGACAAGGACAGCAATTATTCAATAAACAATCATAATTGCACCCAATGGAGTACACTTGCCATGAGTAGTGCAAATAATTAGCAGACTCAAAGGATGTTACTGTGACTGCCCAAATTTTAGCTAATTTACATGGTAGTTAAGCTCTACAGGACAATCAGAATCTGTCAGTGAGGGACAACTTGTTTTTCCATTTGTTTCTTCAGTTCTAGGAAGTAATATCACAGTTCTATCAACTATAACGAAGAAGCAAGTGTAGTTTCATCCATTTTCTGGAGTTAGTTAGTTATCCTTTTCCAAGAATGGCATTACTCACATGATTCCCTTTTTCAATTGCTTCTTCTGTCACACTTTCAATCCTGTGCGTTCCATTTCACTTCCTTAATAGCTCTAGGAACTGGCGTCCCCCCCCCCCACCGTTAGTTTATTTTTCAAATTTCTCCAGTTTTCTGTTTTCAAAGAACAGATTAATTTCTGTTTCTTGTTGCCTAAAGACTTGTCACATGAATTTCATTTCTATTTGTAGTAAAGTTCCAACTCCTGCTCTCCTTCAGGGTCTCCCAGCAGGAGACAGCTCTCATTCTCCTTTAGTCCAGAACTATCTTTTCTCCTTTTGCTTCCCTAACTAGATAATTATTCTTGTTCTGCTGTCCATCTTACACAGCTCTCTTTCTTCTTTCAGACATTCTCAAACTGTATCTCAGCTATTTCCTTTTGACTTAACCCAGACATTCATTGTTTGCTTTCACCAGCATCCACTGTAATTTCACAGAATCATTTTTTATTTGAAAATCTTAATGTTTGTTATTGCTGTGAATGTATAGTTTTGTATCTCTTGTCTTGCTTCATTGACTAATGACAGGTTTTTTTAATCAAACCATCTGATTGAATTATGGATTATTCTGTGGCTGAGTTATTTTAGTCCATGAAGATGCTAATTCCTTTCAGCACAGTTTGGTTTTCTAAGCATCTGCATTTAGACATATGTATCAAAAATGACTCATACAAAAAAAGAAGTAACAGGAGAGTTGGGATACTGTAACTAGAGTAGCAACATTAGTATAATTACACTGACTTCTGTATTGTAGATTAGGGTAAATAATGCCAGAATCAGGGTTCCCCAATGCAACTGCATCACTAAACTAGTATAAGTATTTTAGTCTTATTTTTAAGGAGAGATTGGCCACAGCACTTCAAAGGTATTACAATATTGCAACAGCAAGGCCAGCAGGATTTCAGTATAACTTGGTAAAGTGACAAACTACCCTGAAAAAAGCACTTGTACTCATGCAGGAAGTACCTGCATAGGGATTTACATCACCATAGCTACGTGATATACTTTTCCCACTAGAATTCTGCTGGACAATTTCCCTATGAAGACAGTCTCCAAATGATGTAACATTAGAAGTACCATGGGAGTGGTCCTCAAAGTGATAAAAATTCTTCCCTCATTAAAATTTAAAACCATTAAAGTCTCAGGGAAGTTTGTGCATTGGAACTGGACATTTTTCAGTTGAATACACTGAGTATTTTCTATCTGTCTCTCTCTGAGTGTGAAGTCACCAAAACTCAGCCAAGAAAGGACAAAAATTTCTCTTCTGATTTGTATTTGGTTATAAATAGAAATTGAACTATTTTTAATCAAGAATAATTTACCATTTTGTTAATTCCCTTACAAACATTTCCAGTCTTAAAATGATAGAAATGGTAGAAAAATGGTAGAAATAATAGATAACAACCAAAGTTATTCTACATCTCCCTTACTCCTTCTATCATTCTTCTTTCAGCCCAGCTTTCCCAAACACTTGCTTGAACCCTTTTACCAAAGTAACTTCAATAAGCTGGGAAGATTTCTGTGCCTGATTTCTTGCTGCAAATCAGGACCAAATTAATATAAGAGAAAGAAAACACTTACCAAAAATGATGAGACAACTAATATGAAACCAAAGTAAAATGCAGAATCTGTACTTTGTTCACTCTACACCAGCAACAAACAAGGTTTCAAGAAATTAATTGCCTGAGTCATATTTGTCTCTCACTTTCTCTTTTCCTCTCTCCAAATTTTTTTGGAGTTGCTTATATTTCTACTTATCTGGGATCCTTTTTAAGGTAATTTTTTCCAAGTCTTTAGTCACATAACTCAACTGACTTTAATACATTTACAATGCTGTAAAGTAAGAATCAATCCTAAAAATTATTTTCAGAAGCTACTTCTGCACTGATGACTTTCTGGCTCTATTCTAACTGGGAGGAACAAAAGAAAATTTGTTAAGAAACCTCACTAGTTTTTGTGTCAAGTAAACCGGAAGCCTGCTCTGAGTCACTTCTTTGAATGAGGATCATTCACACCCCATTAGACAGACACTAGTTGTAGCATTTGAATCTGACCCCTGATTCACTGCCCCAATTCATTGGCAAGTGATGTCTTTTTTTTTTTTTTTCCCTTTGGGAAACAAACATAATTTTAAACCTTCAGGATACTGGAATAATGTGAAAATGATAATAAAATGTAGTTGCTCAGTCTTATATTACTTCTCAGTTGATGATTCACAATAAAATATCTCAAAATGTAATCCAGAAGAGAAATGACTTGTCCAGTGCTACAAGCTAAGCTTTCACTAAACCGCCTACAAATATGTGCTGATCTCACTTGGGAAGTATAGATTATAGACATTATGAGATGGCTCTTCACAGTTAAAGCAGTTGCTGCTTGTCTGATTACATTCTCACTCTTTTTTTTTTTTTTTTTTTTTTTTTTTTTTTTTTTTTTTTTTTTTTTTTTTTTTTTTTTTTTTTTTTTTTTTGTGCCAATGGCTTATCATTAAGTACCTGTGGGTACTTCTTGGGTATGCTGAGGTCATAAATGTGTGTATGTGTGTTTGGGATAAACCTACCTGTGTCGAAGCACTAGATAGAAACCTGCAATAAGAATCTATCAGCTTTCTTAATTGTTGTTTTCTGTATCTGCCTCAAAGTTCCTCTACTTTCTCACTATCGTGCCAATCTTTCTTGCTTTTTCTTTACTCATACTTGCATAAGTGACAATTGCTGTCTACAGCTGTTATTGTCCTTTCAGTATTTCTGTCCTGTCCTTATGATAGTCTGACTCTGTTTCAGTCATGTTCTAGTTTTTAGTGTTTCCCCTTAAATGGCAAATGCCTGCTGTACTCACATTGCATCACTGGCCTTCCCTCCTGGTACAAAAACTTGTTATTTAAGAAATCCAAGAATTTGTACAACAGAGAAAAGGAGACTATGGAGTAAGCATGTGTGCTGACATTTCAGCTCCTCTGAGCTTTCCTGCAAACTCTGATGATAACAAACACCTGCGGTTCTCCAGCAGGCTGATCTTTCTCTTCTCTTCATTGGTAACTAGGGAATGCCTTTGGCATCTGTGGGCTGACACCCCCTACAATCTAGATATAACATTACTGGCTTCAGTGAAGCCCAATTAAAGCAGCCACCAGCCCACAACAGTGTTTAAAACTACAATCGGAACCTGAGAGACAGGCAAATTGGCTTCAGAGCTCATTGCAGAGAGGCCTTTCCCAAAACGGAGAATTTGGCCATGATAGTCTCTCTCATGCTATGGTCCCAGGTGTAATGAATGGACCATGATGTAGTCATGGTACTGCCCCAGTCTGTCCTCTCTTTGGCCATCACAAATGCAGAGCAGTGTCAGGATCACAGGGAACTGGGGAGGGGCTGAGGTGCCACTTACAATCAGGATGGAGAGATTTGGCCCATTACCACTAACATGAATCATTTACTTCCCTTTAAAATCAAGATTCTGCTTTCCTTTCGGTGCTAATACTTAAGGAATTATCATCACATGCCGACAGCTCAAGATCTTTTTCCTTTCAAATTCTTCCCTGCAAGATTCAAATGTTTTACTGTGTCTAGACAGGAAAACGGTCTCAGCTTGCATGTATGTTGCTGATCAAACCACTTAGGGTTTCTGGTCAAAAATGCCAGCATGCCTTCCTTGAAAAAAGAGACAGAAAAATCAATAAAGTGTGGTATTTCATTTTATCCAGGATAATGGGAAAGTAAATTAGTCAATAATGGGATCTTGTAGGTAAGTCGTTCTAACTCTGTTTGTTTCACACAATCTTTTGGGATAAATGTGCTTAATATCTTTATGTGGAATGTCTACAATTTGTTATAATTTTATACTCTTTTCTCTCTGAGGGCAACTGAATCTTGGCAATGCTTTGGAAATGGGATTAGAAGAGAGGCTTGAAAGGTTTAAAAATCTTTTTCACAATAAAGCAGTGTAAAACTGTCAGCAGAGTAAATTTCTTTAAAGGAATTTCCCTAGATTTTTACTGCTGTAAATGAAAAGTATAGCCCAATGAATGAGAGCCTGGAGTTTGGCTTGATGTGGGCTATCTATAATCTTACAGAAGCTGGCAAATATGAACTGTTCTCAGTAAGCAAATGTTTCCACAATTGAGGAGATGCATGTGTCACAGGAGATAATTCTTCACAAGAACAAGAAGACTTTTATTGCTCATTTCCATCTAACTTGCACAAAATGTTTCAAAAACATCTTGCTAGAAAATGTAAATATGTAAAAACACAGTTTAAATAGTGTATGTTAGTTTTGCCTTAACTATAGGTCTTGGTGAGATGCTTGTTGGTAGCACAGTTGATAAAATGTATAATAGTTTTTTCTAAAAAATGAAGCATGAAGTGGTAAACATCTCTGTAAGTGATAATGCAAACAAGACACATAATTTTGTATTTGACAATTCGTGCAAGCAGAGTTGAGTCATATAGGGTTCTGCTCAGCTGTAGAGCATACTCCCACCTCACTCAAACAAAAAAGCTGCAGAAGTTCGAAGGACAGTTTCACTCGGTGAGTTATTCCATTCAAAAAAAGGAGAAAAAAAAATTTGAAAATTTATTGTGATACATCCTTTTACTCTCCTGTTCATGACTAAACCAAATTCAACAACGTCAAAAACCCTCTTGCAGAAACTGCTGCTTTGCACTTAGGGTAGCTGTGTGGTTAAAAGCAAAAAAAGCCAAAAAGCTACAGTGGTGTTGGAACTAGAGAGTACTCCAACAAAAGACAGGTTACAGTAGGTAGTTTTTACTCTGAACATTGATTTTCCCAAGGACATGTTATACGTCAACACCTAAACCATGGTGACCTGAGTTTATTTCTTTTCATTGTGACAGTGAAGTCTGTCACGTGCCCAGAAGCTGGTGAAATGACCCTTAAAAGTGACTTTACTGCTGCAAAAGTCAATGTTATGAAAGGCTGAGGAAAATTTACTTTGTTAGAACGGCTTCACAAGAAACCTTACTTCGTTTATTTTCCAAATAGTTACTTGCAGCTGCAGCTGTAATAGCCAGCCATCTTAAAGTTGAACTGTATCTCTTTGGCATGACAACAAACTCCACTGCTCGGTAGCATTCCCTCTGGTACCATCCACACTTTTTTTCTCTATTGGCTTGTCTGGATTGTAGGGTGCAGCAGGATTGAGACTCGTGTTCCTGTCTCTTTTATCTAGTTTGTTATCCTGCTAGTATTGACACACAACATTGTATTTTCATAGTTAGGACCATGGATCAAATTTACATGCTCGGGGGTGAAGCCAATAAGTAAAAATATTTATGACACCACAAATACTATCTTAATTATATTTCCAATTCTTTGGTCAGGAACTGGTCTCGCCTTTGTTCTGTGATGCCTAGCTTGATTACATGTGTCTGCATAGATAGACTTTTGTGTTTTGTGGATTCTGACTTTACCAAGATCCTGACCTTGTTGCAGAAATATAAGTAACCTGTCAAGCATCTCTATGATATATCTATCCATAGAGCAAAGAAAATAACCCAGTGGTCAAAGCCCAAATTAATTTAAATCTCCATGTCCAAAATCTCATCCATACTTTGCAGGATTCTGTTGCTAGTAATCAAGAATGTTTAACTGTGCTCAGCTTCAGATTAGAATTATTTGACTTTCACTTCAGAAAGGAAGCTTCTCAGGCCTCAGACTTCTAGTGGGTAGTACTGGTACACTGACTCATCCAAAAACTCTTCCCAGTTCTAATGAAAAAAAATCATCTGAGCTGTGTAACTGTTTAACTTCAGTAGAAGGTCTACAGGTACCTTGCATAATACAATTTGTAAATAATTGGATATTTCATTCAGTTTTCATTCAGGATGAATATGCTTCCTCTCTTGATTGCTGCTGGCAACCCAGGGTTGACATTTTTTTCTACAAGATTATTTTTGAGACAAAATAATACCACTTCATACTATGCTGGAATAATTCTGAGAAAAGGAATGAGACTGGGTATATAACATGATTAGGTACAGGTAGAACAGTGTAAAATATCATCTCAAATAAAATAAAATTCAAAAAAATCTCTTAAAGCCATTTTACATGTATTTTATATAACCATTTGCTATCACATTTTATCTAAAACTATTAAGGAAAAGAAAATGTGTTCAATTTGAATGAAAATTAAATCTCTCAAAACTGAAAAATTCCCTACTGGCTCCATCCAAGACTTCGAACAGTTAATTGCATTCTTTTAAACACTTTTTCAATTCAGCAAATTTTGGCAGTGTGTGGAATAGTCCCTGTCTTCTTTAATTACCTATCACAGAGGAAATATGTAAGTAACGTAAATAGTCTCCTTAGGACTTCAAATAAGAAATAAACATTTCCCTTGCAATAAGAAAGTTAGAGGGAGTTTCACTGTGAGGCACAGGGAAAGAGTAGGTAATTCTAAAACAGTAGTCAAAGTAATTCTAAAACATCTGTCAAAGAACCTGCTTTTTTACTATGAGGAAGAAACTATTCTCTGGCACTTTTTAATAAGGTCAGACGTCAGATGACATATCTCGAATACCTTTGGAGTCTCAAATAAAGACCATTACAGCCATGTAGGTTCTCAAGCAGGAAACTCCCTAGTCAACATCTCAATTCTTTCCTTGTTTACTTGTTTGTTTTTACATGTAAATTCCCTGAAGTTGTATTAAAACCTTCCCTTGGTGTCTACTTAGTCTACTGTAGAATTTATCTAATAAGAAATAGACAAAAGCTTCAGAAGTTTATGATGGTTGTTTGCTTATTAGTTTGATGTCTGTGGTTTCTGCATCCTTGAGTGTTCCCTTCAACCATCATAGAGTAGCAGAAAGATTACTGATGAACTGGAGAACTGTGGGATATATGAGTTATTTTTGGCCACTAAAACATCTCACCAGGCTAAAAGTGGTGAGAACAGACGACCAAAACTTTATCAGGACTTGAATCACGCATTTCAGAGCTTTTACATTCTTTTCAGTGCTCCCATCACCTCGTTAGCTTTTCTGGTTTTAGCAGGTAACATTTAATTTATCTCCAATTTTCATCGACTAGTGTTAAATGAGAAAGCAATCTTAAAAACTCTGTTTTCATGAGTGCCGGGCTAAAATAATTCCTGTGAGTGAAGTCCTTTTTTTTCCAGTAGGAGCTTAGGGCTGAAAACCTCGGAAACTAAAATTTTGCATGGAAATACAAGTCAGAGATCCTTCTGATGTGTGTTAGCTGAATTTTTCTTGGTTCCACTACTCTGTAAGCAGGAGGATTGTTCCCTTGTCTGTTCTATTCCTTGACTCCTCACACTTAAATCAAAGTCAACTTTCAATTCAAATGCAGAATAAAATTGTTCAACTATGCTTATTTTCAACAAAGTTAAATTTCCAAGCTTTTAATACTAAGAGAAATGCTACCTTGAAATCTATGTGATTGTAGTAAAATTAATAGGTTGAGAAAAATATTTGTTTTAAATTTTCTTTAATTTCTACATAAAATTAAAATGAAGACATTACCTAGGGTGATCTAAGTGATTTTGTTGTATAACATTACTTAAAACCTTATCAGCTGCCTCTACAGTAGTTTCCATGATGAAAAACTTCTAGTAAGCTTTCACTGAGATACAAATTAAAGCATCCTAAAATTAACCCAGCTTGTCAGCTGTTATCCACAAGAAGAGCATTTTCATTAAGGAAAGTAGAATATCAGTTTTAGGGAAATAAATTGGCTTCTGACATCAAAAGATACAGATACATCTCAATTTGTGTCAATATGTACTTTCATCAGAACATACTAAATAGCTCATGTTATGCAAAACATTTATATCTAATGAGTGATTCATATTAAGGGATAAAAGCTTCCCTTTTGTTTTCTTCTTTAACATCTTTCGTTTCCCACTATCTTCTGTGGTGCGGAGATAATCATATGGTTTTCCCACCTCAAAACACCAAGGAATTGAAAGGATCTCAGTGTGATTAGAATCATCAAATCATTGAATCAGAGAATATCCTGAGTTGGAAGGGACCCACAAGGATGATTGAAGTCCAACTCCCAGGCCTGCATAGGATAGCCCCAAGAATCACATCATGTGCCTGAGAGCATTGTCCAAATGATTCTTGAACTCAGGCAGGCTTGGTGCTGTGACCAACCCCTTAATCAATTAGCCTTGCAATGTCACTAAGTACAGATCTTTAGGACTGCTGTAGGGGTTCTCTACTTTCTATCAGAATGATGTAAAATATAGATCTTTATGCATATAACTTTAATACAGAAATTGAAGCTTGACATAAAAGAACTAAAGAGAAGGTAATTTCAGAATATTCAGCCCTTCCACCATGACCAAGAGACTCTAAGGAGTGTGAGAGGCACTACATAAGCACTAACCACCTGCTGGTTAAATCCTTGATGGATTTTTCATAACCTATTACAATACTGGCATACTGTAGGGCTGAAGAATGAAGATCACATGAAGTCATGAAGGACTTTCATTATACAAATGACGCTGGACTTAGATGATAGATTACTTAGTCCAAGTAAAGATGCAATCTTATTAAAGCTGCCACAGGTGGGGAGATCTCTTCTGAGAGATACTGAATATGAATGTATTGTGCAATTGATTTACGAAATATTTTTGGCAATATATCAGTAGCAGAATCTTAATAGTGAGTGTGAAAAAAACAATATTGAGAAATACCTGTAGATTTAAAAAATATGTTAACTGAACTAAAAGTGAATGGAATGGGACTGATATGAGAACTCATAGTGCAGGCTGTAGCACCAATGCTCTGGAGATAATTACTCCAAAAGTTTGGAGTAACATATTCAGGTTTCCTTTAACTTTCTTAGAGTATCTGTATTTTGGGGCAGCCTGAATTTTGTGTGGAAACTGTTCTTTTTGTAATCCTGTAGTAGTGACATTTTTCTGCTGATCTTGAAACCTTCCTGGGATAAAGCAGACTGATCAGGAGGCTTGCCTACAGCTTTTCTTCCACTCAGGGGTGCCTTTCTGCAATGTATTTTAGCTGATTCATTATGCTATGGTTCACAGCATGGTGTTCTTTAAGATATCATGCATTGGGTTAACTTCAGATGCTTTCCAGGACCACACCAGCCATAAACACACATTCTGTCCCTGAGACAAGACCAGATACTGCCCAACCATTAACCCAGCACTACTCAGTCCACCGATAAACCATGTCCCCCAGTGCCACCTCCACCAGCCTTTTAAACACATCCAGGGAGGGTTATTCAACCACTTCCCTAGGCAGCCTGTTCCAATGCCTGACCACCCTTTCTGTGAAAAACATTTCCTTAATATCCAATCTAAACCTCCTTTGGTGCATTTCCTCTGGTCCTGTGACTTGTTACTTGGGAGAAAAGACCACAACATCCTTTCAGGTAGTTGTAGAGGTCCCCTCTCTGCCTCCTGCTAAACAATCTGAGCTCCCCCAGCTGCTCATCATTAGATTTATGCTCTAGACCCTTCACCATCTCTGTTGCACTTCTCTGGACACACTCCAGCACCTCAATGTCTTTTATGTAATGAGAGGCCCAAAGCTGAACACAGGATTTGAGATACAGCCTCACCAGTGCTAAGTATAGTGGGAAAACACTGGAGAAGGAAGGCATCGATCCTGCTACCTCTTGCCAAGCCAAGTGAGTGCCTGACCATTTGAGTTAGTCTCCCCATTCTTAACACAGGACTTTTTGACTGCTGACAACATAGAAGCAAATGTCAATTGTGTTGTCTGTGTTCACAGTTGTTATCTCATCCAGTTACAATCACGATACTAAGCTGATTGCAGATACTTCATTCTATGTAACAGAATTAAGTGTCCATGCTCTCTTAAAAGAACTTTGTATTTAATTGCAAAGGTGTTATTATTGAAAATAAAATGCACGCTGAATGACACTTGGTCAGAGTAAGGATCCCACAACTGTCCATATTTACCCTTCAGAAGGAAACTCCTGAGGAGTCTGCCTTCTTCACAGGAAGGTTATAATAGCTCATAAAGCATGTTGGTCAGGTGTCAGCCTATTTTATAGTCACTTGATGGCTCCTGTCATATTATGTAATATTGTGTCTCCACAAGGTGGTAGAAGTGTGTAATTAATTCCACAACAAGTAGCATTCATAGTTTGATTGCTTTTACTCTGGTAATGAAAAAATACCTTAGTCCTTTATTTTATAGATTTTTTTTTTCTAACAATGACCAATTTTCTTATAAATCTCTTGCTAATGACCAGCATTTCATTCATCTTGTCATATTTTGTTGTAAACAGTTTTTCATTTAATTAATCTCACCACTGTCTCGTCATCTCCCTTTAATGTTGACTTTTCTAGGATTCTTTTATTTGTAGTTCAATTGTATTGTTGAAGCATGATACCTAATGGCTTGAAGCCAAGGTCAAATAGCTTGGAATGGATGAATCAAACTCTTTATGGATAGATCTTAAATGAAATATGAGTGGTGAAACCATGAAAAAGGAGACCAGGCCAAAATTTTCAACAGGAATGACTCATTCTATAATGTACACTTCAGAATATTTCATGCCGTTGCAAACTGTCACAGTAAAATAGCAGAAGAAAAATACTTCTTGTTGTTTCCTCTGTGTTGCTGAGATTTCAATGGGTGCCTGAATTCTGTCTAGTGGGAGGACATCTTTCGCTCCATGTGTTCTAGCTTCCTCACTTATGAGCTTTATCATTGCTCTCTATAAATGCATAGACTCTATTTTTGTAAACCATTACCATATATTTGCAGTCTCTTTAGATAAACTTTTTATATAAATAGGATCTAATTAAATTCAAAGAAAACACTTAAATGGATGATAGTGTTACATTTGTAGTTTCAAGTCTTTTCTCATATCAATATTACTCCATTTTAACTCACTTATTTTCTTTGGAGTTAGGATTTATATGCTTGAGAAGGGAGGAATACAGTATCTTTTTACGGATTAAATATTAATTTTTTAACTGTATATCAAATCTGGGTATTTAATTTAAGGGCTTGCCATCAAGTTAAGCTTTTTTATTACATGGCTTCTAAATTTAGATTTTTGTTATATATCTAAAGGTTTTAAATAAATAGGGCTAGAATAGGACTGTCAGTTTACAGTTGTGGAAAATTCAAGTCATTGTGCACTTCTCCTCCAAAGAAATATGAAAACAGATTGCCAGTATTCTTAAAGCTTTAAGAAAATAATAAAAAAAGTAAAAAAAATACTGTTTCCCTTTCTAATCAGATGCTTGTAAGCAAAGGTTAGAAGTATATACAGCTTTGTCAAACAAAAAATGAAGATTTGAAGTCTAGCACACCTGCCAGATTCTAAGCATTGTCTAGGCTCTTTTTCACACAAATTGTCTCAGAAATCTTGAATGAAAAAAGTATCAATTCAAAGGAATAACTTTGCACATGTCTTAGGCCCTCTTCAAATTACAAAGAAAAACATTTAAGCCAGAATAGAATGCATTTCTGTTGTGAAGATGCCAGTGGAATGAATGAGCATTTAATATGCAAGTTCTGTTTGTTTAATTTTTAAAACATCATTCCTAAATGTTTAGACTCTTGCAAAAGGTCCTGTTGAATAACATTACTGGTGCTGTGTGGGTAACAGATTCTCATTTTTCTGTCTATCTGGTCTATGTCTTAAATTAATGTACAAGTTTAGGAAATGGGAATGGAAACTTCTGCAAATTCTTCTACCCTTCAGCCATAATCAGTGCCTGAGATACTTTGATATTGTAAACTTTACCAGAGATTTGTACATGATAGGTCAATTTTTAGAACCTAGACCATCTATCTTAATCAAGGCTCTAAGATTTATTCAAATAAAAGTACAGCATAAATGCAAGGCTATTCCATAGGTAGCTTAAACAATATTAAAAAATCACTCTAAATTCCAGGTGAGTAATGCACCTTGACTCATAATGACGAAAAAATAATTTCATCTTGGAGACCGTAAGGGAAAGGAAGATCACAAACTGCCTAGTTATAAATAGCAGGGAAGAATTAGAAGCATCTATCTTGACTACTGCAGGTGTAGACTCCTAACAGTAACATTTACAGAGACAATTAAATACTGTTCATTTGCAGCAAGGGATTTAATTAGTATTTCTTACCATGACTGAAGAAGTAGTTTGTCCAGTCTAGTGATCTTCTTTTAACTTTTAGAAAATTTACAAACTGAATAACGAGGGGATTGTACAGAAAAGTAATCAATTTAGTCCCACAGAGATGTTTTTTAAGTTACTGTGTGGGCAAGAACAGGAGGACTGAAACTGGTCTTTGTGTAGCTGATGGAATAAAATAAGTATTTCATAATGGCAGCTATATGACAAACTAGTGGTAGTATCATCTGAAAACTTAGATTCAGCTACATCTGTGTTGTGTTTTGGTCTTCAAAAGTGTATATAAATTTTCATAGCCTTCATCAGTCCCACAGTCTAAAACTATTCAGTCACAGTGCTCCTGTGGAGTGCTTTGTAAAAAAAGTCTACTCGGGTTGGATAGGTTAATATTCTGATTTTGGCTGGGACAGAGTTCATTTTCTTCTTAGTAGCTGGTGCGGTGCTGTGTTTTGGATTTAAGTACAAGAGTAATGTTGATAACACAAGGATGTTTTAGCTGTTGTTATGTACCGTTCGCCTGAAGTCAAAGACTTTTCAGTGTCTCATACTCTGCCAGTGAGGAGCTGCATAAAAAGCCATGAGAAAGTATAGCCAGTGCAGGTGACTCAAACTGGCTAAAGGGACTTTTCATACCATAGAATGCTGTGCCCAGTATATAAGCTGGGAGAGTTAATTGGAAGAGGGTTGATCCCTGTTAGGAGATGGGTTGGATATTGGTCAGTGGGTGGTGAGCAACTGTGTTGTGCATCACTTGCTTCTTTTGAGTTCTGTTATTCTCTCTCCCTCTCCTCACAGTTACAATTATTATTATTAATACTAGCAAATTCATAGTTATAATGATAATATTTTGTTTCAATCATTAAATTGTTCTTATTTCAACCAACCAGGATTACCTTTTCCTTCTGATTCTCCTCCCCCGTGGGGCAGGGTGAGGGAGTGAGTAAGCAGCTGCGTGGTACTTAATTGCCAGCTGGGGTTAAGCCACAGCAATTACTTAGGGCATATAGTTTTGAAGAATGTTTGTTCTTGTGGAAGAAAAATGTCCTTAATTTCCAACTCTATTCTTATGGGATGTTTAGCAGCTTTTTATCTGAGTTATATTAAACTATGGCTAATTTTCCCTACTAAAGAACTGTTACCAAATGAAATCATCTCATCACTAAAAGCAGTTTTGACGAGCTTTTATGAACATCAGGCATGAACCTCCTCTGTCAGTGCCGTATCAATATATTTGCTAACACACTGCTCTGAAGGTGGTGTATTTTTTGACCACAGAAACTGTAAAAATTGAAAAAAAATATTTTCTATGTCAAAGGCAATATGAGATTATAAAACTGGAGGCATATAAGTACAAAAGGTTAACAAGAACTTACATATCTCAAATATTTTCCTATATTTTCCTATACTAGAGAATCTCATATTAAAAAAAAAACATAAACCAGCAACAATTTTAGTGGTTGTTCAGTGCACTCAGATGGAGTTTTGCAGAGGTGCAGGTATGTTTTGCAGAGGCTGTTTTGAGCTCTTGGCTTTCACACATGCTCACTGTGCATTGGTGTCTGAGATTCCTCCCAGTCTGAACACTGACAGTCCTGCAGTGTATTGTGTATATAATGGAGGAAGAAGCTGGCTGCTAGAGAATTCAGTTTATCTCCCTTAACTTTGTTATAGTGCCTGCTATAATGATGTTTTCTCACTTGAATGCTGTTGGAGAAAACAAACAAATAAGTAAAATGCTTGGGTGTCTCACACCTCTGCGGCCAAACTAGACTTCCAGGAAAATAGAGTTAACTCTGATGGAGATGGGAGAGTGCAGCACCCATTTCATGGCAGCAGCAATTTTTCTGATTGCAGAATTATTACCGGTCTTTGAAGCTCAAAATTTTTTCTAAGGGGAAAAAGCAGACCTTTACAGTTATGAAGTATTAACTTTATTGATAATTAACCTTAAAAAAATTAGCTTTAAAAAGCTTATAATTTTTTCACAACAACTCTAAGAATTGTCACCTGCCACCAGCGATGCCCTTGCTGAAGGCCATTAGGAAGTGGCATTAATTATTGGCCAAAGTAAATCATCTCCATGCTTTTAAGAACATTCCCTTCAACGTATGAAGAAACAAGTAATTCACAAGGACTCAATGTGAAGATATTCTTACAGTGAAATGTCACCTAATAATTTAAATATCCAAGATAACATTTCATTTGCTACAATGGATCAAAAGCACTTGCATTTGGTCAATGGTTAATTGGTCAGCCTTACACACAGGAAAGAATCTCACATCTTAAACTAAGCTATAGTGAGCTGTGTGAGTTCACCACAATGCCAAAGAATAGTACTGAAAATTTCACCATTTTCTTTATTTTCTGCCCTTTAAAAATCTATTCTGACACATTGAAAGCTATATGGTAGGTGAATACAATAAGCTATTCAGTCTTTTTTTTTTTACTACAGTACCATAAGTCTGGGAAAAAAAGCCTGAGAAATCTAATTGAAATTGTCACTGGTTTTATTGAAGAGCAAAACCTTCTGGTTTTCTGCTGTCTAATAACAGCTTGCATGACTCTATGTTTTCAATAAATTGTGGGCTGCAAAGAAAAACTCAAATGAAGGCTGTGTTTTTTTTCCTAAGAGGAAATACTGGAGCCNTTTTTGAGGTTTCTGGTATCTGTATATGATGCTCCACCCAGTTTCAACTGCAAATACACTTTCTCTGGAAAGAATGTACAATGTAATACTAACAATTTTTAGTTGGAATCATACAATCATAGAATACCCATAAGGATCCTTGAAGTCCAACTCCTGGCCCTGCACAAGACAACCCCAAGAGTCATACCCTATGCCTGAAAGTGATGTTCAAATGCTTCCTGAACTCTGTCAGGCTTGGTGCTGTGACCACTTCCCCACGAGCCTGTTCCAGTGCCCAACCACCCTCAATACACTATCCTAATTGCCATGTAGCCTAATATATGCTTTATACCTGATATAATTGTCATACTGCCTAACAGCCTAATGTTAATTAGGTTATTGTAACTCCCAGGATTAAAATTCTGTTTTAAAAAGCATAAAGGAACTGAGGGGTTTTAGTCCTCCTGCGTGCTGTGGAGGAAGTGGAGAACTCACTTCTGCATCACTTTCCTGAAACCAGAGCCTTGACAGAGCCTTTTTAGGCACTTTGCTTTCAAAACCCTCTCTCTGCCTTATAGATGGCTCAAGAATCCTTAGCCTTGCACACAGCTGAAAATCCCTCTTGCTTTGAACCCAGGGAAACATCTATTAGAGTAAATTAGGCCTTGTTGAAAGTGTTAGGATACGGACTTTAGTTATCCCCCACAGGACAGGAGAGTAACAACAGAGCATCATTTCAAGCCTAAGTGATCTGCTAATGATTGTGAAAGTTGTTACTGTGTCAGTCACTGTGGAAGTTGGGGTGCTGAGCACCTTTGAATTTGAGCAAGACAATGAAGAATAGAGCATTCTCTATAACTGACATTGGCCAGGGTTGCATGGGGAGAGAACCAGGGACTCTCAACACTGCACCAGGACTGTGCCTGACACAACAGGAATCACTGTCCATTAACACGTCTACAAAAAAGGACAGTCATTTAATAAAATCACATGTACTTGTAAATAAAAAGTTTTTGTATCAAGCCCAGTTAATATCCACATTTCCACTTGGTGTTTACTGCAATGGAATACCAACCACATGAATTGCAGATAACTAATATGTGGATAGATGGGCACTGGGCTCCTGGATGAGAGGTTATGGCAAGACCTTGCTCCAGGGATGAGGTTGGCACAGGACAGGTTACATGTGTTGCAGCCTTTGCCCAAAGTCAGGATGATGGGAGTGAGGTCATGCTATTTACTAAGCTCCAAAGGTGGAGGTGTGAGTTGATGTGAATATGTGTGTGTACAAAATTTTGTAAAATGTTCAAGTGTAAAGGCAGAAGAAATCTCTGATCCTTCAATGAAAGGATGAATGAGGCCTGCTGGCATAGTGTTTGACCCGATGGCATGTTGTGATTTGTCAGGGAGTATACAAAGGTGAAGATGGAGACACCTGGATCATTGGGAGACCAATATGAAAAGGGTTCAACATGTGAGGGAATGGGGAAATAAGTCTTAAAGTGAGGCTGTGCCTTTGTTGGAAGAAGTGTGGAAACTGGATGAAGAGGAGGATACTCCAGAAACCAGTGTACACACTAGTGGGCAGGTAAGAGCAGCTCTGAGAACTGCACAGAAGGACAGGGATATATAGAACAGCAAAATGCTGAGCAGAGAAGTGGGGGAGGTGGCTTGTCAAAAGGTAGGACAGCTGTACTGCTAATCAAAAGTGCTGAGATCTTGGTCTCTAAGATCATGGTAGCAGGGGCTCTCCATTGGGATCTGAATCATGGAAATAAAAGACATCTGGTCTTTCTCCAGAAGTCTTTTTCGGAGTCTCAGTGTTCTAGTGGGTGCACATTCCCAGGTGTAACCAATTGTGGGAGCCACAGTAAGCATGTGCAGAATCAAAGTTGTGTGGGCATGCAAGTAACAGTAAGCCTGTCAACAAGTGAAACAAGTTGTAGCACACCAGCAACACTGGGTCCTGTTGGAGATGGTGGTGGAGTACAAAATATCCTGCAGGTCCCTGCCAGAATCTGATGCCAGTCACTGGGATTTTGAAGCCACAGATATTGGGGATGAGAAGCTAGCCACACAGTCCAAAAGAAAGAGACCTGCAACACCTGTGCTGGAGTCCACAAAGCAACTGAAATACCAGGAACAGAACAACAGCTTTAGTTAGTGTCCCAGCTGCCAATAGTACACTGGATGTCCATAACATCTCCTGGATGACAGCCCACTGCTATGTGGGAATGGATTAAACAATGGAAAAAATGCAGATGGAAATATTTGGGGAACCCATCTGGGCCACCAAGGTCAAAAAAAAGACATCATGACATACCAAATCTGTTTAGCTGTGCTTGGAGGACTGCTATGTGCTACATGTAGTGCCAGCATATGCCATCCACCCACAAACACTTCTGCTACCATGACTCTCACAACAGACTGCTGGAAAATGAGTGTATGTGTGTGTGAGGGGGAGATCTGCAGTAGGGCAGGTGTACAAAACACATGTATAACAACCTAAGGGCAAGGCATAGATGGCAAGCAGTGTCTTCCACAGACAACCTAATCTTGACTCTAGTACACTACAGCACTGAGAATGATAAACAGGTTACAAGTAACTAGGCAATTGGCTGTGTGAATAATGCCACATTTGTAATGAGTAATTTAGTGGCATTAACAATCAGTTCATATATTAAGATCTAGAGAATGTCTCAATATGTATACATAATTTCACAAATGGCAATGAATGAAACTAAGCCATATGGACATTTAAGAGCATGTCTACATAACAAAAAGGGGGCTGTGTAGCAGTTAGGTCCAGCAGTCAATACTATTAACATATGGACTTTAGTTAACTGGACAGGATAAGGGAGTAACTTAGTTTTAAGAATAGAAATGTGTAAGCAAACCTAATGTGTGTTGTGTAATCTTTGAGACAAGCATATTGTGAGCACCAAACAAGGTGACAGACATTAGTGGCCACTGCATGAATTTCAATGAGATAACCAAGGATTTATTTTTGTCTACCAAACCCAATAACTGATGATCACCAGGTTATCATTAAGAGAGGACCCAAAGAACTCCAAACCTAAATAAGGTATGTGCATGACATGTCTAAAATTTAGCCTAACTCAAGCAAGTTCTCTCCTGGACAATGTTGTCTAACCCGCAGAGCAGACAAGTCCAATAATTTGTAAAATTGCATTTATTTTTGATCAATTTGGGTTTGTATCCAGTTACAGTTAGAAAGGACATTATTATTTGGTTTTAATCCACAAAAAGACGACTCCTCATTTCCCAGTACATGGTTGCACCTGCTCACCAATAGATCAAACATTCAGCCTCCTACTTCAGACCTGTCAGGGTTATGCCTGTATCTCTTCAAAGATACTTATTGTCTATACATATTATGGCTTTGGTAGCAGTTGTCATTGTATGTTAGGATAGCTAATAAAACTGGCAGGCAAACATAGGCTCTTCATATTATTGCCTGTTAGAGCTTTCTCATCCTCCATTTCATTCTTTTTCTGGGGCTTGCCCTGATACGAGATCCTTCCCGCAGTGCCAAATCCTTTCCCTTTTAAACCCCCCTTTATTACTGAGAGCTCAACCTTTATAGCTCCAAATCTCACTCTGACTCTTTGCAAGCCTTGTCCAAATCTCCATGTCCAAGTCTTTCTGATTTGACTTGCCCAGCCACAGAAAAGCTTCAAGTTCTCCATATTTCTGCAGCCCTTTGGTCCCCACCCTCATTTCTCACACTGTGGCCCTTCTTTGACATGGTTCCTATATGACTGTTCTTGTTCATTCTGTTCAAAAATCCCTGCTGCCAATCCCCTCCATTCTCCCAAGCTGACTACATCTCTTTTGCTTTGCTGTTGCAGCCTACTGACACTCTCCATCATTCTAACTGTGAAGGTCCAATAACTAATCGATCCAACGTTGGGGGTGAAATCTGGAATTCTTTATTGAACATATGCTTCGCAATATATTGGTCCAGCAGTTGGGGTATGTTAATGAGGAGGACGGGTTATGCTAACTAAGGGACAGATTGTGCTAACCAGAGGATTACTCAATTCTCGGGTACAGTTAAACAAACTGGTTAATATTTTCGTGTAGGGAGAAATCACAAGGGGAGAAAGAACAAAGGGTTTCTACACGTCTTGCAACATCACCAAAAAGCCTTTCCATGTCTTGCTGAAGGAGACAGGACAATCAACATAGCTAAATGTTAATGGGTCTTGTGAGGAGGCTTTTGCCTCTCAAAGCAAAGAATTTTAGCTTCTGCTGTCCATGGCTTACTTTTTGAATCCTGTCAATTCTCCTTCTGCTGATAGCTGAGTTTTGGATTCCAACACTAACTTCCTATAGGCTCTAAAAGTGGATCCAGATCTGACTACTATTTTGAAACCTAAATATAAGTAGGCACCACATAATCCAAGTCTATCCACATCTACTCTATTGTCTGGAAAAGATGACTTTGCTGAAGGGGAAGAAATAGAAACCAAAAAATTAAAAAGGGAAAAGTAAGTCAAACAATATACACAGTAGGCCTATATTTTCACAGTAGCAGTTGAAACATTGCTTTGTCTTCTGGCTTTAGAAGAAACACAGTGCTTACAAAATTACTATGATATGCCTGTTCTGGATGAAAAGAGGACAAGAAAACGACTGTGCCCTCCATGAAATTGTGTCTAGTAGGAATAAAGTTTGCATTTTAGTAGATAGCACTGAGGAATAGTGAGTTCCTTTTTGTTCACTGTGAATGCTTCTAAGTTTAAGGTTGCAGTTCACATGTGCTCAAACAGGGGTAAGAAAAATCAATAACAGAGTTTCTTTGGGCTCCTTTCCCTCGGAGAATAAAGGGGAAAAAATGAATTATATGAAAAGGTGGTCTTTGAAAGAGCTGTGTTGCTTTCAGAAGAACTTGAAACTTTTGACCTACATGTTACCCTGACCTATTGGTGATAGGTGCTCAGGAACAGGGAAAATTGATCTTTTAACTCAGAGTCTTTCTGAACAGGAGACTTGAAAAGGGGGTATGGTAATTAAGTCCCCATAGAACTGCTTTCATTAACTATAACTGATAATTTTTATTGAGAATTTGGCAGGAAATGCCTGCTTTAAGAATGAATATCACTTACTCAATGACACTCAGAAGTACAAGTAGATTTGTCAAAGCAGTATTTTATTCCAGGACAATTGAGTCATCCACCACATAGCCAATATATTTTCTAAGAGTTACGCAAGTGGCCTTGAAAAAAAATTGAATATCTAGGTCTTATGCATCTCAATGAAGGAAGCAGACTGTCATAACAACTTTGAAAATGCCATTCTTTCAGTCACAATTAATTTTAGCCCAGCCCAGGCACTTCACAGAACTGAAAATCAGAAATTCAACAATAAAACTGAAGGCGATTGTTGAAAGGTGCAGGTTATGAACTCTTTCCACTTCTAGCTTGAGAATGCATGCTGCAGCAGTCCTTACTCTGGGCATGAAAGAACAAAAGCCAGAGAAGACAGAAAAATGAAGTCCATGAAAAATCTTATTCTTTGTACTTTGTAAAGAATTTGAATAGTGCATCTTCAAACATAAGCTGTCTGTGTTACAAGGAGGGCCCCAACTAATTAACAACAATTAAGAGGTTTAAAGCACATACTCGAGTGCTTTGCTGAATTGAAACCTAAATAATGGTAATAAAATAATCCTGTATATGAACTCTTTTTGAGTGAGCAATTTCTTCTGTATCACTCAGAGACTTCATTTTCATCACAGTAAATAGTGCTTGGGATGCATGTGGCTCTCTCTAAGCATCTAGGGTAGAGAGACCAGTCTGCAGCCTAAAGACTTGACACACTAACACTTCCTCCACTTTTAAAAATTGACAAACTCAGAGAAGACCTTTTTTGATGAAGTGCAGATCAGTATTGATTTCTTTACATGGAAAATTTATTTAATGTATATGTGTTATGTACAAAGCAGGTAACCTGCATGATTACAAACACATCAGTAATACTGAAATTCCTTTGTATTTTTTTAAAATTTTTGTTTCTGCTTTTCCCTCTTTATCATCTACTGTTTGATTGTCTTTCTCTCACCCATATCATCTTGGCCTAGAGCTAAGGGGAAATAGGAGATTCTGCCAAGAATTTCTTAATGTAAAATCCCCTTTCCATATTGGCAAGACTCTAAGCAAATCAGTTTTTCTCAATGGAGTGTTATCTGCTTTGGCTGAGAAGTGAGTTTTGAAAAAAAAAACACGGCATGAAAAAATGCCACTCTTCGTTTCATCCAGGCTGGTATCATATGTCATATGTATTGCAAGTATTTATTTAGCTGGACTGAGCAGCAGTTTGTTTCTATTTGATCTCTTTGACTTTTCACTTTGCTTCTCAAGGAGTCCTTTTTTCTCTCTTCTTCATCATGCTTCATCCTGTGTGAATGGCCTTTCAACATTTGTCGATATCATGATCTACCCTGTTTTTGTTTTCGTTCTTACAGGCTGAAAAAGGCAAGACGAAACATGGGAAAGGAGAAACACTCTTTGTACCTGACTTGCAGAAAGGCACATCTTGAATGTTTTTTTTTTTAATTTTCAAGAATATTGCTAGATTGAAAGAAGATTATTCTTTCTGAGTAATAAACTCTCTGCTTATTACAGAATAGATTTCATCAGAAGATCATAAAATACCTTTCAAACCAAATTAACATCATTACCTTATTTTCATGAAACCCTGATTATTGAAAAGATTTATCTGCAGTGACTCGGCAGGTCTGAGGAACTGTTACTCAGATAAAGATATTTTTGAAAGAGGAGTCTGACCATTATAGCTAAGAATATTAATTCTTTAAAAGATGTTTCAGATATTTTTTCTTTTTGGAAAATTACTCTCAGTTTCCTGTCCTCACTGAAAGGTCTTCACAGTTCAAGTGACAGATGAGGGCAGACTCATCGTAACATGGAAAAGCCCACCACAGACTAGAGCAAATACAACCTCTGCAGAAAGATGATGGGGGCTGTAGTAAAGGGAGTGTGGAGAAGATTCCCGTTGCTAAATAGGGTCTTATCATGCTTATCTTCAAGCAGATATTCTGTCTCTTTGAGGTCATCTAACAATGATGCATAATACTTTCATTTGGCTGTATCAGAAATGGACTTCAGGTAGTGTTTGCCACCACTAGTTTGTATGTTTTGTGCACTTATATCAAATGTGCAGTTCTAGCTGAATTGTTCCTTCATGATAAAAGTTAACCTTTATGTTAAAATACGTGTTCTGGTATGAAAATACATTATTTTGTAGCAACTCATTGCTAATAATTACTGTTCAAGTAGTCATGTAATGTAAGTTATGTGTTTCAGGATAGTTATAGAACCAAATGTTGAGTAAGAGAAGAGAAAATAAGTAATGAAAAAGGATAGCAGATCATGTAATAATTTGCTCCCATTTGTACTTGTATCAAGTAATTCAACGTATTGACTGTTGATTTCACAGGTAAACAGTGTCTTTCATAGGTAGACAGTAATTTTTGTCACATCATCTTCCTGCAGGGCAATTAATAGTTGTACAAGGCAGGTATTTTTGCATAGGTGGGTATTAGTATGTTTACACCTGCAACAAGAAATTTAGAGGCTTGTGTCCTCTGATTTAGGAAGTGGACCTTAAAAGACTTCTTATCCATTGATCATGAAACCCTGTGAAACACGGTAAGTGAAAGAAGTCAGACCTTCACACAGTTCTATTCACTTAAAACACAAGCTTAGTTCAATGTATAAATATGGGATTTTCTGTTAATAAGTTGTTGAAGACAATCGGGTAACAGACTCTTTTAAGGATGCCCTAGACTCCTAAGGTGTTGCATTTCAACATCTTCTCAATTACAGCAAAAGCTCAGGGATACAACTAACACTGAAACTTCACTCTTTCTCCTCCCCCTCCCCGCCCTGTATGGAAATATTCTCCTTATATTCCAAGGCAAATAAAACAATTGCTGCAGCACTCCTGGACTTCAGTGCTCTTGGATTCACAGAGAAGACTTACAAAATTACCAAATAATGTCTGCTGTTTTCTTCTGAATTACTTCTTTAAAACTGAAATATAAAGTACCTCTCCAAGGAATGACTTTGCAATATAACATTTTATTCCATATGCCAAATACAATTGTTCTATTTTAATGCTGAATGCCTATGGAAACTATTCTTCCAGCTGTGACACACTGAAATGTACATGTTGTAGAGGCTTGCTACAAGACCTCTGTCAGCAACATTTTGCAAAAATACATGTATTCAGAAAAATATGACAAAATATAGCAATGCATCTATTAGACTGTCTCAGGTAACAATCTGCTGATTGTTATAGTTATGCAAGTTTTCACATAGCGGTCCATTGGTGCATGCACTGTACCTACATATTTGTATAAATTAAATTGTATATATATATACATATATACTAAAAAAAATACAGACTGCAGTTTCTAGAGACTTGTCTTCTGGCTTGTAGATAATAATAAACATGATTGACTCCTGCAGAATGTAGCCTTAAACAAAGTGGATTGAAGTCTCCTGTCTATTTATACTTAATATCAGAGTTTTGGGGGTTGGTTTTCTTGAAAAGAAGCCCTTCAAACATTTAGTGTATGAAAAATTAGAATGATATATGGTTGCTATAGAATATGTTTCCCAAAGATATCCACAATGAGATTATTAAAAATGTATTTAATGTTGATTCCTTCATAGTAGTTTCAAAAGCTATCAGATTATAAGCAGAAAATATGCAGAGAAAGTATTACTAAATTTCAAGTATATCTTTAAGTGTGGAGTAGAAGAACAGCAATCTGTCTTTCTTAAAATAGGATTTCCCAAATTTAATGAAATATTTCTTTGTCATTCTGTCTATTCTAGGATGACAAGAAAACAGTGATCCATTGAAACTGCACAGGTAAAATATGGGGAAAATTCTAGAAATCTTAATGCAGAAAGTGTGCTCCCATATGTCAGTGGCTGTCTTACATCAGTGAAATCAAGTAGAGGGAAAGACTACAGTTTCTTCCTAATTCCATAGCAACAGAAGACCAGAGATGTTAAGCTCTACGATCAACAATATATTCAATTTTGTAAGACTCTTAAAAACTCTTACGTTAACTTCTTTAAGAAACTTTTAAGCTAATTTCCTTGGGAAAGATTATGGTTGATGGTCTCAAAGGTTTAAAAATTCTTTCCATGAAGTAGAAATTATTTCTGTTCCCTGTTGAAATTTGTGGCTATAAAATAAATGAGATTTCATCTCATAGCCATAACAGTCTGAAAAATGTTTCTGGAATGGTGTGAGATCCAATCACTTCTGCCTACATGTGGGTAACTGATATTGACAGGAAGGACTTTTCTGCATGCAGATGGAGGGGAAAATAAACACGGGACATGTAACTGGCATCACACTGCAAGCAAAATAGGTATTGATACCAAGCTGGAAGTTCAGAGGGGGATTTCTATACAGTTATAGGCAATTTACATTCCCATAGAGCTGAAATGAGAAATACACACCTTAGAAGGAGGAATAGATCTTTTCTTGCAGTAATGGAGTTGAAGTTCAAGGTTGTTTCCCTATATTAAGAATGCATTCATGTATCAATGCTTAGAAATATTTCAGAAATGCTTGAAACACATCAAACACATCAAAGCATTTGTTACTGTGAGACTGTATTTCTATACAGGGCTATGAACAACTCTGCTACTGTGCAAAGAAGAAATCACCAAGAGTCTCTTCTCTGAACAAAATTACTTTACACTGTGGTCACTCTGATTCCTTTTACTTTGATAAAAACTCCAGTGTGTGTGGATATGAAACACAATAACAAAAGCACAGAGAGTTGAAAAGCTATTAGAAAGAGAGCACGAATTCAGGCAAGTGCCAACCTTGAAATGATGGGGTTATTATAAATCATATCCTTGAAATACCAAGGAGAGGAGAGAAGCCTTACGTGTCCTTACATTTAGTCTGAAGAGGCCTAGTTGTGAGCAGTTGTTCTCATCTACTATCCTATTCCACAGAATTTGAATACACACACAGACATAGACACACTCATACATGAAAGAGCAAATGTAAAGAACAAAACTTTAGGACTTAGTAGCATTAAAGCATTTCAGGGGCATGAGATAGTTTATGGAGTCTCTGTGGCATCTCATAATCTGTAATGATATCCTGGAGTTTTAGATTTATTTCATATATGTTAGAGGCACGTTTGTCATATAAAGTATGAAAGATTTTATTTTTCTATTGGCTTTTATTCCCATTCTTTTCCATATACAAATTTATTTTTTGATTGCAAAGTCTCAGAACTTCTTAAGTTGTGTCCTTTATGGTCTGAATTGGAATTTTTCTGGAACTCAGAAACTACATTACTGTGTGGAATGGCAAAATTAGCCAATGAAGCGTTGCTGGTGCACCCTACAGAATGACTGCCATAACAGCCTTTCCAAAACTCAGCATCAGCATTTACCACTTGCATCTCATTTCCCTTTTTTTAAATAAAGAAGTGATTACGGTATTACTCTGACCTTGGCCAAGACAAAAATTCTTTGAGCAGTGAGAAAAGAAGGAGAATAAACAAATTAAGCTCATTCTATTCTAACCAGACCAACCAATTTTTTTCCCTAAATATATATATATATATATATATATATATATATATATATAATTCTTGTTCAGGATTTTTTCTATCTTCTCTTTAAGCTGTAAGACTTCCCAATATTCAAATGCATTGAAAAGTTCTCTGTTTTCGCACAGTTTCCCATATTGCAGTCTTTAGATCACAAAGATAGAGATAAAATGTATTATGTGTCCCTTTAAATCCTTTTTAAGGTTAGTTGATCACAGAACTTTGTATCTGAGATATTCTCCTCAGGATTTAGTACCACATAAATTTAGTTTCAATCAGCTTCTTTAATCATGGCAACAAAGTCTTATTTTAAGTCTAGTTTCTTCTAGACAGAGCCCAAATGCATTCCAAAATTTCTATTCATAAAAGATGGTAATTTACAATAAAGTTTAACTGTTTAAAAGGATGTACTTTTCAACAGATAGTTCTCCTATTGTCTTTCAGTTTAGAGTTATATTGTTTTATCAAAATAGTGTGATTACAGAAATAGTGCAACTGCAAAACAGAATGGGAAGGAAAAAAATGCCATTGATTAGAAAATTCACAGTTTTGGAGGAGAGTATTATCTCACAAGAAGGTATTAGTCCTAAGAAAGGGACCATAGCTACAACCTATCCTGATAATGTGTATTTTTAATTATATCAGTAATGTTAATAGATAAACAGATGATGAAGAGAGATATCAAAGACATCAATATTACTTGAAATGCAGGCTAAATATTTAATGTATATGTTGAAAAATCGATGTAAAAGTAAAATTCCCTAAGATAAGCAAAGCATGTTAAATAGATCTGAATGACAGAGATTGGTTAACTCCCTAATTGGAAGAACACACAAGTGAAACTAACCACATAAGTCACAGAATAAATGAAGGAAAGGCTGCTACAGAGATTAAAGATTTATACAGCTGTTTCATCCATCTGGTGTTTAACCAAGCAAAGGCTGGTGGAGAACATATGACTCGGATGCCTATATTGCAGGATAACTGACTGATTAAATGAATTTGTACATCCATCGAAGACTGGAAGACTTTAAATTAGACTTACCAAAAAAAGCCACACAAAACATTTTGAATGCACAGAGAGCTTGTACAAGAGTAGTCACTGATTTTCAAAGCATTTTAGGAAGATCATGGAACAAGATACCAGGATAAGTTTTGACACTGTAGCAGGTTGTAAGTGCTTAATTATTGGAAGCTATAAGCTCTAATACATTGCCTAAAATATTGCATTACTTTTCAAATGTAAAATTAAAGCATGCAGAGGTGAGTTATACTTAAAATATGAAGCCAAAGAGAAAATTTCCTATGAATTTTGTTCAACTGAAGAAAAAAATGAACTGATGTTAGTACCACCACTTGTGAAATCAGCTCTGCAATCTGCTATGCTGAGCACCCTAAATCTCAAGAAAAGCTGTTGATTTAATTGAGATGCTTTTCATATACCCAAAATGTTTAGAAGAAAATCAGTTTTTCACTTCTAAACTTTTCACTGAAAGCCCTGGTGACATGTACTGAGTAGATCAGCAACTAGTAGTTCACTGTTTCAAAGTGGACATTTTTACTTTAAGCCCGCCTCATCCCCAGCAGAGCATAAAAAATACTGGAAACAGAAACATTCAGTCTAACTTCACACAGTAGTGAAAATGCTTTTGTTAAGCTAAAACATCACATACATAAATGCACTTGAGATGTTTATTGCTTGCGTTTCCTCTCCCATACTTTTACTAATGAGGAACTCTGCACGCTGAAACATCATCATGACGCAGTGACTGAAACAATAGGCAGAAACATCTTGATGAGCATGGTGAAAAGCAAAGCCTTGGGAGGATCAAGAGTGTTGGATATCCTCATAACAGACCTGTCTACGTTTGTCATGAGAGAAGATGCAGTAGAGGTATGTACTTAAGTACCCCCCCAAAAAAAAAAAAAATCTTTGGTTTTCTCTCGAATATCGGTAAATGTTCCCCCTATCTGTCACCCACAGCTATACTGCAGCAAAGAACACTCCAAACAATATCCAAACAAGATATTTGAGAGAACACTGTGGCTTGGGTTTTTCTCAGATGCTTTCTCCTTGCCTTTTCCTGATAACCATTTTGCTGAATTTGTCACAATTTTAGCATTACACAATACAATAAGGCATGAGATTTTAAATGTGCTACATGTGATACTACATGCAGTATCCACTAAATTAACCATGGACCTTGCTATGCTTTGCTATATAAAACACTGAGTGTGTAAAGCATGTCACCCTGTAGAAGTTCTACAGCTCAGCTTATGTACAGGCCACTTGCAATAGTTGAATTATGCAAGACTCTCAGAGTGCACATCCTGTAAGGATACAGGGCAAAAGCCCTGCTTTTATTTCAGGCAAGTTCACTTTGTAAAATATGCAGGTCATATGCATGTAGCTACCTCCAGGCTGTGTGAACTGGGGTCATCTTCTTTTACTTAGACACTGACAGAATGGCCATTTAAGCCCATCAATCACATTATGGTCAATAAGAAGACACAGGGAACTCAAGAAAGCGACCTGTCTTGCAGGTACCCAGTCTAGTCTGAGATAAATAGTACCTTTGAAATAGTTATTTCTTTCTGATGATGTGGAAAGAAGTGTTGGAAAGGTGGATAGCTCTCACTTAGTCTAAGACTTCTATATATCTGCTTTAGGTTCCTTTGCCTTTTTCATGGTTGCATTCACCTGCCACCTAACACCAAAGGTGTTGGTCTGTTTCTTTTACCATCAATTCGTTGTGTATGGTCAGCACAAAGTCAGTGCACCTTAAAATTGCATCTCAGCCCTCAAAAAGGTCTTGAAAGGAATTGGGTTTGGCTGGCCCCTGTCAAGAACTATTCCACCTGTGGGACATGATGTACAGAGTATTCTCTCTCAGGTTTCTGACTGCCTGACATTGAACTCTCACACAGGTCATTGCATGATGATGGAGAGCAGCAGAGAAAGCTGTATACAGCCACTCACAAAACAGGTTCCTGGCTGTCAGACATGGAGAGTGTTGAAAATGCCCCGTGGACTTCTGAAGAGTACAAACACAATTTTTACTTCCCTTGTGGAGAAAAGGCTGCTGCTGACTAGGTGACACATTTTGGAGCAAAGTTGATGGATGAACAGTGCTGACGACAAGGAAGCCTTGAAGAGGAAATGGGAGATACTTACGTGGACATTTCATCCTTCCTCTTTTGTTTTGAACTGCCAAGATTTTTTTAACAACAAGTAAAAGGAGTAATATGGAAGGGACTTATAGTATTTCAAAGATCAAAAAGCAAAATGAATTTGCTAGTGAAAAAAAAAAAGAAACTATATGGAATAAACTGGTTATAAAGCTTTGGGAATTAATAGTTTCATTTGCAATACTGCTCTGTGTATTCCTTTTCACTATTCTGCTTTGTCCCAAAAGACAAGTATCAACATCTGCCATTGGCATCATCAATTTCAGACACTTGTGCTGAAGTTTGATAATACTTTTTTTTCTGACAGGACAGATAGCACCCTTTCTGCAGAATATATGCAAACTGCTCTATAGAGAGGACTTGGAGATAAACAGGAAAAGATATTAAGAGCACAGAGTGCAAAAGATACATCTGTATACAAATATACATATAAAAGTCAGACAGTTATTGATTTTTTGAAAATATAGGGAAGCTGCTCTACGGAGTTTTTTTTTAATAAGCAGAGGTAAACCATATAATGCATGGTTTAATTTGGGGAAGTTTTTAACCAGCTTTTGAAATGAAGGAGATACAAATAAAATTATAAAGATGGGTATGATCCTTTTGTTCTTCTCTATGGCTGATAAGAAGGCAGTAAGTCACACTTCAAATGACCTGGACTTTAGAATTCCTGATGTGGATGTGTTGAGAAAATTATGGTGAAAATGGTCAGTTCGAGGAAAGTGCAAACTGCAGTTGGAGAGAATGTGGAGTATATTGCAGGCTTGGTTTTGAGCAGGTGTGTCTTTCTTTCCTGAAGATAGCTTTGGGACACAACACTTTTTACAACAGTCTTTAAGTATTTTCAGTGATGCAGTAATATGAGCAAAACTCTCAGCAAGATCAAGAGCTATCAAGAGAATGATTTCATGGCACTGATGACCAATCCCACCAGAGACCAACATCTCACACACAATACCTGCCTTTTACATTCTAAAAAATTTGCCGAACTGTTATCAGTGTGTCTTTTCCCCCAGGACAAGAATGCAAAATAAGGACACTGGGGAAAACTGCCTTATTCTTTCTATCCATTACAGTTAGAATTAATCAAGGATGGAAAGTTTCAAAGGTGTTCTTTCTCTTTCCCACTGGATTCAAACAAGAAGAGGAAAATTAAACAAAAGGAGGAAGATGATGAATCAGCCTCAGAATATGAATAATTTGGGGACCAAGGAGCTCCAGACAAAAGAAAACACAATTCTCATTTTCACAGTTCATCTTTCATTTTTGAATACTCATCATCACCTACTGCCAAAATGCCAAGATTAAAATCTGTTTCTCCATTTGTCATCTCTTATTTCAAGTGAGTTCAAAGAGATCACTGGTCCCAGACTGAATGAATGTACATTACTCTCAAAACATGCAAAACAACATGAGTTTGCAGAGAAGATCAGCACAAAGGTATTTATGAAATCATGTATTTCTGATAGTAAAGAGTAAGGAAGGAAAGAGGTATCCTTTTCTCATGGTCTTTTAAAGTGTCTTGTTGTTTTATTTGTTCTGGAATCCTTTCTTTCTCAATTTCCTCTCTTTTTCTCTTTCTATCATAAATACAGAAATGTATTTTGACTGCAAAGGGTAAGTAAGGAGTGTTGATCTGGCGTCAGACAGCAATGGGGTAGTCAGAATCTGCATCCTATTTCTACCAGATTTCACATATGATGTCTCAACATCCTGCAAGCCATCTTTTCCCTGGCTTCACACTTGTGATAAGAGCTGTATTGCCTAATGAGTTTACAAGGCCACCTGCTGACTCTGTGTTTTTACCAACAGATCCAGCCTCCCACAGCACTCCAGTTCTCTGGACATTCTGTGTTCTGTGCTGTAGCAATCATAGAATCATAGAATCATAGAATCAGCTGGGTTGGAAAAGACCTCCAAGATCATCAAGTCCTTGATCCAACCCCACTGGGATTACTAGATCATGGCACTCAGTGCCACATTCAGCCTCGGCTTAAAAATCTCCAGGGACGGTGAATCCACCACCTCCCTGGGCAGGCCATTCCAATGTCTGATTACTCCCTCTGTAAAGAATTTCTCCCTAATATCTAACCTGAATCTCCCTGGCAGAGCTTAAGACTTGTCCTACTTGTCCTACTGCTGCTTGCCTGGGAGAAGAGACCAGTGCCCAGGGAGTTGTAGGTCTCTCTCCCCTGAGCCTCCTCTTCTCCAGACTAAACAACCCCAGCTCCCTCAGCCTCTCCTCATAGGACTTGTGCTCCAGTCCCTTCACCAGCCTCGTTGCTCTTCTCTGGACCCGCTCCAGCACCTCAATATCCTTCCTGAACTGAGGGGCCCAGAGCTGAACACAATACTCAAGGTGTGGCCTCACCAACGCAGAGTACAGGGGAAGGATCACTTCCCTGCTCCTGCTGGCCACACTGTTCCTGATACAGGCCAGGATGCCATTGGCCTTCTTGGCCACCTGGGCACACTGCTGGCTCATGTTCAGCCTCCTGTCGATCAGCACCCCCAGGTCCCTTTCTGCCTGGCTGCTCTCCAGCCACTCTGTGCCCAGCCTGTAGCGCTGCAGGGGGTTGTTGTGGCCGAAGTGCAGGACCTGGCACTTGGCCTTGTTGAACCTCATCCTATTGGAATCAGCCCAATTCTCCAGCCTATCCAGGTCCCTCTGCAGAGCCCTCCTGCCTTCCGGCAGATCAACACGCCCCCTTAACTTGGTGTCATCTGCAAATTTGCTAATGGTACACTTGATCCCCTCATCCAGATATCAATAAAGATATCAGTAAAGATATTAAACAGATCTGGGCCCAGCACTGATCCCTGGGGGACACCACTGGTGACAGGCTGCCAATTGGATGTAGATCCGTTCACCAGCACTCTCTGGGCCCGGCCCTCCAGTCAGTTCTTAATCAAGCAGAGAGTGCCCCTGTCCAAGCCATGGGCTGCCAGCTTTTCCAGGAGTATGCTACAGGAGATGGTGTCAAAGGCTTTGCTGAAGTCCAGATAGACACATCCACAGCCTTCCCCTCATCCACCAGGCGGGTCACCTGATCATAAAAGGAGGACAGGACCTGCCCCTCCTAAACCTCTGCTGGCTAGCTCTGACCCCTTGTCCATCCTGTAGATGCTGTGTGGTTGCACTTAGGATGATCTGCTCCATAACTTTGCCAGGCACTGAGGTCAAGCTGACAGGCCTGTAGTTTCCTGGGTCCTCCTTGAAGCCCTTTTTGTGAATTGGCATGACATTTGCCAACTTCCAATCATCTGGGACCTCCCCAGTGAGCCAGGACTGTTGGTAAATGATGGAGAGCAGCTTGGCAAGCTATTCTGTCAGCTCCCTCATCACCCTAGGATGGATCCCATCTGGTCCCATGGACTTGTGTGGATCCAAGTGGCTCAGCAGGTCGCTAACTCTTCCTGGATTACAGGGAGGCTATTGGGATTCCTGTCTCTGTCTACCAGCTCCAGAGGCTGTTTGTCCCAAGGGAAGCCTGTTTTACTGTTGAAAACTGAGGCAAAGTAGGTGTTAAGTACCTTAGCATTTTTGTCATTTTTGGTGACTATGTTCCTCCCCATGTCCAACAAAGAATGGAGGTTTTCCTTGCCCCTCCTTTTGCTATTGATGTATTTGTAGAAGCACTTCTTGTTATCCCTAACAGAAGTGGCTAGACTGAGTTCAAATTGTGCCTTTGTGTCTCTAATTTTTTTTCTACATGACCTAACTATATTCCTAAACTTCTCATGAGTAACCAGTTCTTTTTCCCATAGTTGGTAATCTCTCTTTTTCCCCCTATTTTTCTTCAAAATCTCCCTGTTCAGTCAGTCTGGCTGCCTTCCCAACCGGCTCACCTTTCGGCACACTGGGACAGCCTGCTCCTGTGTGTTCAAGACTTGCTTCTTGAAGCATGTCTATCCCTCCTGGACCCTTTTGTTTTCAAGGATAGTTTCCGGGGGTACACTCTGAACCAGTCTTCTGAGTAGGCCAAAATGTGCGCTGCAGAAGTCCAGGGTAGAAGTTTTATTGATGGTCCTCCTTACATTCCTGAGTATTGAAAACTCCATTATTTCATGGTCACTGTGCCCCAGGCGGCCTCCGACCATGACATCTCCCACCAGCCCCTCTCTGTGAACAGCAGGTCTAGTGGGCCTCCACCCTGGTAGGTTCATTTACCAGCTGGAGCAGGAAATTATCCTCTATACACTCTAGGAATCTCTTAGACTACCTCTTCTCTGCTGTGTTGAGTTTCCAGCAGACATCTGGCAGGTTTAAGTCACCCACGGGAACAAGGGCTGGCGATTTTGAGACATCTGTCAGCTGCTTGTAGAATAATTCATCCCCTTCTTCATCCTGGTTAGGTGGTCTATAACAGACTCCCACCAGGATATCAGCCTTGTTGGCCTTCCCCCTGGTTCTGATCCACAGGCACTCATCGTTACTGACTTCAAGTTCTAGGGAGTCAAGAGACTCTCTAACATATAGAGCCACCCCTCCAACTCTTCTACCTTACCTATCCCTCTGAAGAGCTTATAGCCATCCCTGGCAGCACTCCAGTCATGCAAGTCATCCCACCACATTTTGGTGATGGCAATTACATCATAGCTTTCTTGCTGCACGATGGCTTCCAGCTCCTCTTGCTTGTTTCCCAAACTGCGTGCATTGGTGCACAGAAACTTCAGCTGGGTTGCTGATTTCACTTCTAACTCTGGCTTTCCCCCCTTCAGCTCATCTCTGGAGAGCCTGGATTCAATCCCTTCCCCCTTCAAACCTAGTTTAAGGCCCTCCTGATCAGCCCCAACAACTTACAGGCTATAGTCCTTTTACCCTTGCTAGACAGAAGAAGCCCATCTGACTTTAGCAGCTAGGTACCATAAAATTTGCCCCACGGTTGAAAAAACCAAAATTCTGCTGGTGGCACCAATCCTTTAGCCGCTTATTGATTGGACGGGTTTTCCTACTCCTTTCCTCATTCATCCCTGCTACTGTAGGAATTGAGGAGAGCACCACCTGTGCTCCTGTCCTGTTAACTAATTGACCCAGCTCTTTGAAGTCTTTTTTAATAGCCCTGGCACCTCTTACATTAATGTCATTATTGCCAGCCTGAAACACAAGAAGTGGATAATAATCAGGGGGCTGGATTAGCTCAAGGAGTCTCCTGCTAATATACCTCACCCAGGCCCTGGGAAGGCAGCAGACTTCCCTGTGGGATGAGTCTAGTCAGCATATAGGGCCTTCAGTTCTCCCCAGAAGGGAATAACCAACTACAACTACCCTTCTTTTTTCTTTATGGCTGTGATTGTAATCCATCTGGTAGATGGGGTGCAACCAGGAGACCCTCCAGACAGATCCTCTTTTTGACTGCACTCTGCCTGACTCTGGGTCCAGGGCCTCAGACTTGTTCTTTAAGGGTACCTGGGAAGGTGATGGTAGTCAGGAGGGGATTCTTTTACCTCTTTGTTCAAGGACCTGTTTCCATTCCCCCCATCTACTTGGTTTTCTCCATCTACCTGATGGCAGGAGTGGCACGGCCTCACCATCTCCTGCTGGTTTCTCTTAGGGTTGAAAGGGTATGACTCCACCAGTCTATTTCCCTTTCACCCTCCCTAATACTTCTGAGCCTCTTCACTTCTTCCTTGAGCTCTGCCACTAAACACTACCTTTCTTTTAGAAGATCTCAGGAAATCTTGACCCTCTATGTAATATCTACATAGAGAAACTAATATGATGGGATCTAAATATCATTTACTTGACACCATGAGGAGCAGAGACTTTTGCATCCAACTGGCATACAAAAGCCCAACAACCTAAAACTATTGCATATGGGTTGACCAGTGGCATGGGAGGAGAAGGAGGAAGGTGAATAGAGCACTGATGCCTGGCAGAATGGGGGCTGTACTGAGAGCACTCTCTCAATCTCTGTGTGAGCAAACAGAGAAATCAGAACAACAAAGTAAGAGGTATATCCACAGTTTCTTTGGCCAGCTCTTCCACCTCAACTTCATTGCCTCTTTCACAAGTGGCTTGCTGGTTCTAAAATCCCTCAGTCCTGGTGGTAAACCATTATGGACAGATGAATCCAGGCCTCGTAATTGGAGCTCCAGCAAGTCCCTGGAGTTTGTCCATTCAGTTGTAAACTATGAGATCTCCCCATTCAGATCACCCTTACCCTGGAACTGGCATGGCACTGAAAGCATGGATCTGAGAGCATGCTCCATAAACTCAGCTGGGATTGTCAGTGTGAGGACACATTCAACACTACCAAAACATTGCTGTCACTGTACACACTTTCACAGAATCACAATATCATAGAATGTGTTGGGTTTGAGGGGACCTTAAAGATCATCTCGTTTAAACCCCCGCTGCCAAGGGGAGGGACACCTCCCACTACACCAGGTTTCTCACAGCCCCATCCAACTTGACCTTGAACACTTTCAAGGATGAGTCATCCACAGCTTCTCTGGACAACCTGTTCCAGTGCCTCACCACCCTCACAGTAAGTAATTTCTTCCTAATATCTAATCTAAACCCACTCTCTTTCACCTTAAAGCCATTAACCCTCATCCCTATCACTACATATCCTTTTAAAATGTCACTCTCCAGCCCTCCTGTAGGCCCTCATTTTGTACTGAAAGGCTGCTGAAAAGTTTCCTCGAAGCCTTCTCTTTTCAAAGCTGAATGACCCCAACTCTCTCATTCTGTCCCCATAGAACAGGTGCTCCATCCCTTCCATCATCATCATACCAAAGTCTGTTTAATATTGAACTTATATCTTGAAATTCTGACTCATCAGTGATGCTTTATAGGAAAGGGTATGTGTATCTTAAATGATATTAATGGCTACATCTTGTTTATTGTCTTTTTCATCATCATAAAGAAAAATATGGGAATTTTTTTTGCATTTTGGTTCAAAGTATAATTACATAAGCATACCCATGTGTATTCAGGGCAGATTCTAAGTATAAATACATATTCTAAATGTGTAAGTATAAATGTAGGAGGGCACATAGACTAATATTATCTTAAATATGGCAGATGTATACGTGTGTTCACATATGCATATTTATGTGCACAATACAAAGTAGACCTTCCTATCCACTCTAAGGATAGCTGTTGATATATATAATCACAGCAGAAATACATACAACAAAGTAAAAATCCAGTGGCTTTCAGATTAATGGAATTGTTACTAGAAATGTTTATAGTCCTGTAACAATATTTTTGATTTATTGTACTCTTGCACCTGTAAAAACAAAAGGAAAAAGGTAAATTTTATTATATCTAATGATTTTCAGCCTATATACCAAGTTACACTGCAACTTTACTGTAATTCTGTGTGGCTGAGAAAAATCAGTATTTTATTTTTATTTCAAAAGATACCAACTACTATTATGTAAAATGCATTAAAAAAAAGAGCAACCATTTCCCCTTATTTATTTTGTTTTTCTTTAAAAAGATGCTTTCCAGCCAAGAAAGTATTCTAACAATAAAAATATGAATAAAATACAAGTAATTTCAAAATGGGTTGAGACTCTGGGGAACAGAAAAAAAATTGTTTATAATTAAAGACTACATCATAATGCCTCTGAAAAGAACTGATTGAAACATTTTTCATGTGATTTTATTGTGCTGAGGCCAAAACAGTTACAGAAGTAAAAGAGTTGAAATGTATGTTTCTAGCAGGAACGTTTTTTGGTCCAGCTTCTAAACTCACAAATAACCAGAGGAGGCGACTAGCTCACATTTTTAGTGCTGCAGTCATTATAAGCTGAGGCTTTAGCTTCGCTCTGTCCATTTCAGAGAGAACTATAAGGAGATGCTTAGCCCTAAAGGAAGGAGGAAAGTACTCCCAGGCAGGATCATTAAGAATTAACTTGACACCCTAATCACTTTGAAAACTCACAAGACAAAAGGGTTTCAAGTTTCATGAGTATTTTCCAAATGGTTTTAAAATACATGTTTGGATTTTGGGATAGTCCAGCAAAACCCTGCCTCCATAAAAGCACTAAAGAAGTTCAACACTGGAAGGAGAAGAGGACTTGGAAAACCAAGTGTTGTCATGGAACAACATTATTCAAGATAATTTCAAATCGCAACTCTTTTGTAATGAAGCATATTCTTTCACTCCCTCCATATGTTTACTTATCAGTAAGTGTTATGATGAAATCTGTATCTTTGTTCTTGAGTTTCAACGGGATTGCTGACTTTCTGTGAAATTTGATGTCCTTATTTTTTAGGGTTTTTTTCTGGATTTTTTTATATGGGAGGAACAAAGCAGGAATTCCTGATTCAGATAAGGAATAAGTGCTTAATTGTCCTTGTCTAGGAAATATTGCAACACTGCTGTTTGAAACTCTCACAGGGTACCTCAGGTACGCTCTTAATAAGAGGATCAAACCCATCTGCCCAAATCTGAGCCCCTTTCTGAATGCCTCTTGGTAGGCTAGCCTGGCTAACTCTGTGGTGTAGCAGCATGCAGAGTTGCTGCCAGAAACCCATGCAGTGTCTACCCCTGGTTATGTGTCAATGATGTCTGTGGATTACTGGATCTTAGCAAAAATCGGGCTAAGTGCTGCAGTGATGCAATTCTTTTGCCTTCTGAACCAGAGGTATAGGTACGTTAGAAATAGGTATACATATGGTTAATGTTCATTCATTGCCTGGTAATAGCTCATGGAAGAGCAGAAGCTCCAAATATGCATGGCTGGATTGTTCATATTAGAACGCAGTCAAGAGAAAAAAGCACTTGACTCATAGCCCAGAATCCCAGTGGGATTCCCCAAGGCAGGAAGAGCATCTCAAAGCAATGTGGAGACCTCTAAGAGTAAACATCCAGGACATGTGGGAAGACAGCTACTGTACCATGATATAAGAATTTCTTATACTTGTGAGCAACCTCAGCTAGAGATAGAAACTGTTACAAAAATAAATTAATACATGCCCCACAAAACTGACACTATAAATGAATAGCAGGAGGAAAAACCTTTCTTTTTGTTATCTGTTCATAAGTAACAAACAAAATAAAAGAACCTGAAAGAATGACTAAATACAGAAGCCTCAAGCCCCTTACATAGACCTAAGAACAAAATACATCTCTTATTTATCTAAGTCAAGAAATCTAAAGACAGTAACAGCTGTTGTGGAGAAACTCTCCCACATGTAAAAAATGGTATTTACATCAGGAAAACAAGCATTTCCTCTTGGGTTTATAACCAGACACTCCATACAGGACTTTGTGAGAAAACAGAAGACCATCCCACACAGTGAAGATGTAGGAATGCACTTTGTGGTCTTATTTACCGAAGCATTTCAGACACATCTTACCTAAAGAAGAAATTTTGTAAACACATAAACCCAGGGAAAGAGAACTGAATCATAGGATGGCAGGAAGAATATATGACCTAGCAACCTACCGAGGGCAAGGGACTTTTTCTGCACACTATGAGAATCGCACACCATGGACTCATTGGAAAGACTAAAAAATTGAAGATAGGATTGCCTGTGTGCCCATGTTCCACAGCTTCAATCCAGCACTCAGCTTAGGAAGCAAGTCAGTAATAACACCTCCCTTGGACAGCTTGTTCCTGCTTTGTGTTTAACGGAAGCACTAGAAAAAGATGGAATATCTTGAGCGCCATAAGTGGACAAGCTAACGCCCCTAGAGATCACAAAGCCAAATCACATTTCAGCTGATATTGATCTGGGGGAGATGACCCTGTTAGAAGAGGACCATCAGTAGAAATTAAAGAAATTGCTTTGCAGAAAAACTTGACAGGTGGCCCAATTTTTAGGATTAAATGTTGGGTTATTGCTAGTGATTCATCAAAGACTGTTCCAAGATAGAAGCACTACTTTTCATATTAACTGTCATAATATTGAAGAAGGAGGAGACAGAGGTCAGAAGTGCATACATCAGACATTTTTCTGCATGTGGAACAGCAAGAAGCTTCCAGAGAGCTAAAACAAAACAGCTGAGACCTGGAAATCCTACTGAGACATGCATGTAGACGAAAGCAAAGTCGGCAAGCTGGAGAGCAAAAATGTAATTACCTATACTTTCCAAAGCTCTCAAGTGGATCCTATCTGGGACTGCTTGCTTTTAAAGGTAGAAGCAGAGACTGGAGGGAGATTGCTTTACCTTACACCATACTATATACAAAGAAGGTACTGGCTCAAAAGCAAGCAGTATCAGTCCAGGGGTGAAGGCAGGTCAGGTGCAGAATCAAATCCTGGTCGTTTAGAAGAGCGCAGTTGAACAGAACATCAACCAGCTTGTTTGTCAGGAGAGGGAACACCATGTCTTCACGTCCAGAGCTCCTTTGCACTTGCTTTTCTCTGGACACTGCCTAGCACAATTAAATAATGGTGAATATGCACTGGTTTGTGGCTCAGACAGACATTCAACTCTCCTTGTCTAATGTATTTAGGAATGTCTGATCTATCAGAACATCTTGGTAGGGAATTTACGCTAAGGGTAGTATAATACTGTACAAAGAGACTTCACACTCCCTCATTTAATTATTTCTATCTCTGTCTCCTATCTTTCTCTCTCTCTCTCTCTTTTCCTCTGCTGTCATCCTCCCTTTTCTTTCTTCATTTCTCATTCATGAAAATGCCATTTTATTACTGGAAAGGCATTTTAAGGCACTAAATGGTGACCTGAAAACAGTAGTGGTAGAAAAGTCCTGCATGAGCAGCGGAGCCTTCAGTCACAAAAGGTTGCTCCCTCTGGGTTTCAGCTCAGTCTCCTGAGACCTCTCCTCTTGGCTCTGTCATGTCATTATTTCTTTGGAGCAGTTTCTCTCTGACAGATCTTTTAGGCAAGGGCTAGGATTTTTAATTGCATTCTGAAATGAAGGATGCAGACCTACACTGTATCTGCCTCTTTGTTCAACAAGAAGGCAGCTATAATCTGGATTTTCTGTGCAGCTCTCGTGCCCTTGCAGACCTTGCTTGCATAAAAACTTAACAGCAGACTTTGCTTGATCATGAGGGCTCATAGGTACTGCTGTTGCAGATTTTATACTATTTGTAGTTGCCTTATTTGGCTGGGAAAGAATGTATTAAATGCCTATACTAATTACCGCAAGACCGTTGCAGCAGCTGATTTGTCAAACCTATGCAAATACTGTAGCCTGATAAAAATTGTGTCTGAAAGTCATTTAATTTTGGGAGACAAAGTAATATAAAATTTTAATTTATTACCTTTTAACCATTAATGTCATTCATACTGATAATAGATTCTTTCAAATCACTCTTTAGAGAAGGAGAAGAGTATTTTTAATGTATTTCTTTAGCTTCCTGACAAATTGAAAGGTTTCCTGCAAGATTTTGCCACACAGTATGCTGGCTGCACTACTAATTAAAAGCTTGTAGTTTCTAAATTAACTTGTGAGTACCTACAGTGATGGAAATTGCCTCCTTAACAGTATTATTTACTGACAAAGCAGGTGATGACCTGCTTGTATCTCCAGAACAAGTTCATTAGTTTGTCCTAATACCTACTGCAGATAAACACTCTGATATTTCATTATCATACTGCCTACAGAAGAACGAGCTGCTAAAACAAAAATAAGGAAAAAAAGAGAAAAAATAAAGAAAAGAAGAAAAAAAAGCCACAGATTTCCAGCTAACGGGCTTTTAGTATGACCAGTGTGACTCATTCTTGGTCAATAGATGCATACCTGACAGCTGCCATTAATAACTATTAAAGAGCTGATTGAGCTCCAGGGCAAGACATGCTTCAATGTTCTAAAAATAAGTTATTATCATTCTGCAAGAGTAACAGTTTAGGCAGTAGTGGTTTCAACCCTCTTGGTCTGACTCTTCAAAGTGACATCATTTAATCTAAATGTTCTGTCCTGCCAGGTCTCCTTTTGGGTACGCAGTATGATGAAAGAGCTCAATAATACAAATGTTTCTACAGAAAGTATTGGCCATCTACAAGTGGCTGTCTCATACATTACCTGCTGAGAAGACAAACATAGATCCTAAGCCAGCAAACTTATCAACACACCGCATGCTGCCAAAAGACTGGATGACAACACTAGTACACTGGAAAACTAAGCTTCACCACTAAACTGAAAGGAGATGAATTTACCTTTTTCTGAATGCTGTTGCATCCTCTGGTAAATGGAAATTATTTTAGAGAAATTTCAAAACAAAGTTTGAGGATCTTATTCAAGTTTGGTTTTGGTTTCACTGGAATTTACAAATATAGATTGATGACTAAGATTCTAAAAGACCTTCCCACATTGTGTCCTTGGTTTGGTTTATATAAGCTGATGCTGAATACCATTTCTTTATAACTGATCTAATTTTAGGGACAGCCAAACTTCCAGTTTCCAATCAATTTTAATGGCCATTTCCATGTACAGAGAATTTGGCTCGGGATCTTTTTGGTCTAATGCATTTAGGACACATTTATTTGCCAAATGATACTGACTCTTTCCATGATTCTGTTTACAGCAAGCTTTTGTATTAGATGGGAAGAAGATGAGAAGGTTTCACAATGTTCTTTTCTGTCTTTAATATGAATGCCTTTCCCAGACATTGAGTTTTTGTCTATTTCTAGAGAGGGATTTTTTTGTGTCAATCCCCATGATAAAATATTTGAACAAGGAGCAATGGATAGTGCAGGAAATTAACCCAGTTCACATCACTTCTAGTCATGATCAGAACATTTCTTCCTCAGTTGAAGAAAAAGGGAGATATTGGGAAGTATTTTGTATAAATTGTCTTCATCAATAACCACTCTAGTGAGATTTTGAAGGCTCAACTAGCAAAACTATTTTC
>NW_020955987.1:96461-116456 GCF_003031625.1 Empidonax traillii | reverse complement strand
AAATTTTAGCCTGGCATTCTTTCTTCTGTCTGAAATATGTATGAGTTCTTTTCAAGACAAGCTATTTGGAAATGCTGATTAGAGATCTCTCTTTTGCTGCTGAGGTCTGATTTTCAGCTGGGTCTGTGCCACTCCCTGCAGTAAATCATTTGCCCTCCATAACCAGAGACATCTGTGGAGAAGCCATGGAGAATGAGAATCATCAGCATATCTCTATATACTGTACTGCTCACAAGGGAAGTTTGTAAGTTATGGTTTTATTATTTTCTGTGGTCTAACATGACATGAGAACAAAGGTGGACTGTTCTTCTTGTCTCATGTGTGCAGGATGATATTGCCATCTTTATTACTCTGGAACTTCGGGGATTGAAGCTATTTGGAATATAAGAACAAGCATCAAGTGACTCTTTAATTAATCCCTGGTTATCACAACAGCTGATAGAAATGGAAGGAACATTATGTTCTCACACATAAGAAGAAAACTAAAAAATCTTTTAGCTCCTGCATACCTTGGAGACTAAAGAAGAGTTAAAACCGCTGTGAAATGACTGCAATGAAAGAAAGCTCTGATTGTCTCCAGTGCTGATTTACAGCCTTTGCAAGACTCTAATCAAGAATGAAATTAACAGTGCAACAATAAGACAATGTTCTTTGGTTTTTTTGAACACATGTGCTCACTAGGGTGTATGTTATCTGCAAGCCCAAAACAGACAGAAAACACTGCTCAGCTATTTAGACCACACATGCTGCAAAAAGCAGTTCAACTAGCTCTCATTAGAGATACTCTTGCCACTTCCACCTTTGCCTTTTCAAGATCAGAATACTAAGGAAGTACATTGCAGCTTTGATTCTGGGTATGAGTTTATAAAGCATCATGCTAAAATTTATTTTAAGATAAAATGAGGTACTCGTTTGAGGTTAAAGTATGTATGGTCTGAATTAATGTGGGTGTATTCCTTTGAATTTTATTTATTTCTAATTAGATTACTCATTTATATGCTTTTTCTTATACATATGAGTCTACCTAAGGTTTACGTTTAATGGAAAGAAACATCAATCTCATTGTATGGAAGGAAATTGAACAACGACTGTAAAACACAGTTCTCATTGTATCATTGTTTACCCCTCTATCTCACTAAACAACTCACCAACACCAAAATGTATTATACCACACTTGCAAGATCTGCTTGTGAGAGAAGGTGACAAAGTGACAGTGGCAGAGCACAGAGGGTTGGCAAGGAGCAGAAGGAAAGAGGAATTTCTTTGCAGGATAGTGCTCTAGGATTGTGCAGATAAGAAGGCAAGAGAATCTGAAGCTTTTGAAGTTTTAACAGGCTCAGCTTTCAGCTTTGTCCAGGAGAAGCATGTGAAAGCATTTTTCTCCAGCTAAAAACCAAAGGCAGCATTTTGAAATTATAAACACTGTACTGGGAAATATTAATACAAAAAATGTTTCCCTTTAAGTTTCAGTCCTGTTACATTATGATGCAATGATTATGTTAGCTTCTCCATTAGAAAAAAAAAAGAAAAAAGAAAAAGAAAAGAAACCTCCATTCCTACAGAGTTGAAAAGAAAATTTTAATGGATACTAAGAAAAGTTAAAATGATCAGAAATACAGAGGATCTGTCTGAGGGCAACTATTAAGAATAGATAAATAAAGGGGGGGATAACAATATTTCCACTGATGCCAACTTTTTGAGCTTCATTTAATAATAGAAACCTTAGAGAGGCTTGAAGAGAAATATTTAGAGTTCCAACTGCAATTGACTATATCATGTTCCATTACAGGACAGTGTTGGATAAAAAGTATAAAGAAAAGAGAAACCATTTAAAATTGATTTTTTTTTTTTAACTGACTGAAACCCCAGGCTTGTAAGGACACTACCTCTAATTCTATCATCAGTAAAGGTAGTTTAGCAGACCACTGTTTCCAGAATAAGACAGTGTCCCACCAGGGAACAGAGTAGAGATGAGCAGTTCCTTTCTTGTATTTTTTTTTTTTTAGTGTCCATTTTGATATATCTGGAAATCTGGATCTATTCTTAGCGTATTCCCCACGAAATCCTATAATTTCACTACGCAGGGTACAGAATAAAAATAATCAAAGTTCAGATGCAAAAAAATTTCACTCCCAGAAATCTCTAAAAAAAAGAACTGTCTTCTTAATTTGAAAATTTTATTTATTTTATGAAGTTAAAAACCCTTTCAATTTAAAAATTATATCACTGCAAAATGAATAAGCACTCCATTTTATGAAAAGTAGTTTCACAGTATTTTTCAATAAATCACCATGTCAGTCTCTCTTACTCCTGACTCAGCTCTGTCTGTTCTCAGCCCTTTGGCTGCTTTCAGCCACACTTGGCAGCACGAAGGAAGTAAAGACAATCACCTCTCTGGAAGCAAGGTGAGACCTTGGTGAGGATTCCCCCAGCCAGAAAGTTCACTTTGTTAGGTACCAACAGTTCATGTGAAACAAGTGTATCTATAGAAGTCCTGAATACTGAAAAAGGCTTTGTGTAAGGCCTGGGAACTTCTGGATAAGGCTGTGAAGACAGGCTGTCTCTATATTGTAGGATATGGGAGTACAGGTGACTTGCAAAGGTTCTGAGCTACATCCTGGCTGCCTGGTGGTGTGAGAAATGGCATGTATGCCAATATCTGCTGTGCCATTAGCTTTCAGCTGGAGATGATTAGGGATGAGGCACAGATCTTTAATTGCACTGCCTAAAAAGATTTGTATCTTCAAGACTTGTGGGCAGTGTGAACTGCTTCTTGAGGCACATCCTTTGCATTCTCCTTTTCAATATTTTAATACAACAGCTTCTCTGTAGACCAAAATGGAGTGAATGGCTTCCAGAGACAACAGTAATATCTATCCCTTTAATTAACTGCTTAGGAGGTACATCATGCTAAACAAATACCAAGCACTATTTGAGTCACATTTATATTAACCCTTCATCCTAATGGGAATTGAGATTGCTTATTGCCTTGATGTCCATACTTTTATGGTTCTTCAGTCCTGGTGTCTTGTGGAAGTCAGGCAGGTCTGTACACTTAGTAGAATACTGACCACTTCTCCTAGCAGGAAAGGACATGGCTTTTCAGACTCTGTGCTCTCCACCCAGCCAAACCACCCAGGTCCTGTTAGTGAAGTGGGAAGTAACTTGGACAGTGACAGAGGGATGCCTCAAGTATGTTCAACAGCAGCAGCAGTGACTGGTTTGGCATTTGTTTGTTTCATGCTAACTCAAAAATAAAGAAAGTATTGTTGAATATAAGGTATATGCAGCCTTTCCAAAAGAGCAGTCTGAATATTGAACTTTCCAAATTAAGTAGAAAGGCTTCAAGTTGGCATGAAGACTGACTCATACTGCATGCAAGCAGGAAACAACAGGATGCTGGTCCCTAAGAAACTGTCTCAAAATATCAGTTCAAATAAACAGGCAGACTAGGCAGTAGTGTCTAAAATTTCATTATGTAATCTTATTTTTTTAACAATTTTAAGCAACAAACAGATGGACTAAGCAGTAGGTCATTACCTTAGTGAAAAATTAACTTCTGTTATTTGAAAAATCCACAGTCTGAAAAATGTTCACTTTTCTGGTCCCAGAATGTTCTAGAAAAGTTCTAAAGATAACTTGACATTTACTGTTATATTTAAATCTTACAGGGTTTGGATTTTGAAATCGATCACAGTAAGAACCATATAAAGAAGTAAACTATCTATCAAAAGAATCTTGCTTCCCTTCCCCCCTTACCCCTGCCCCCGATCCTGTGTAAATGACAGTACAGTATAAAAACCCAAACAACTGGAAGTGTTTATTTTTAGCTATATAATTGAAAAATACTTACTTTATTGTATTTTCATCAGGTGAACTCTGGCAGGGAAATCACTAACTGGGTGCCATTCCAAGACAAACAAGCACTTGTTCGTAGTACTTGCCCATAAAATACCTCCTTTTGCTTCTCACCAAGGAAGAGGTATATTTCATCACAGAGTACCTAACATTGGAGTAAAGTCCTAATGGAGACCACACAATACCTAGAAAATGTATGCTAGATTACACAGAACATTTCTCTGATACAAAAATAAAGTGCTTGAAAATCTGCAAGTGAACAATTAAGGAAGAGAGTAATTTCATTCATGTCATATATTTTTCTTCTCCCATGGCAAGCAAATTGTCATGAGATTATTGGCAAAGTAGCCTTTGAATAAGAAATGGATTTTATAGCCTTGTTAGCTTGACCTTTGCATGTATTTTTGCAATTTTTATTGGAGACTGTGTTAAGGTTCGGCAGTTTATGTGAATGGTATCGGGGTTAATGATTCGTGAAGGATTATATGGCACTGAAGAGTTGGCTGGATCTTTTAATGGTTCATCTCTAGGCTTTCTATTGTTTGCAATACCAAAATGGCACATTTCAGAGGAGGCTGAAAGAAACTTCGTCAGGTTTCTGTTAAAGTAACTACATATCTTTTAACATATGTTCAGTGTTTTTTGAAAACATAGCCTTTAAATGAATAGTAAATGATATTTGTAGTAAGGACAAGATGATCAGTTGATGTAAATAAGTATTTCTTAGTTGATCTGAGATCAGAGAGGGTTTTTTGTTTTTTCTCTCTGAAATCCTTTCTTCAATATGTTATGAATTTTCTGTACTACTAATCCAGTTAAAAAATTCTTACACAAATGTACTGGTTTAGGTCATAGCTCTGTGTTAACTCAGCCTTCTGTCCCCAGTATGCGGCCATACGTGCTCCTGTTTCAATTGCTCTATAATGTTCCATTTATTTCCCCTTTTCAAAATTTACATGCACTGAGAAAGTTGGGGGATGAATTAGAGCAGTTGGCTCCACTTAAAAGGCACTACTTAAAACGACCACCAAGATTCATTGCCATTGTTAATACAGATTAAATCAAACTTTTCTTTTAAAGAGTGTTAGATCACCACTTTGATGTGATCTCTGCGTAAAATAGTGGGTATAGCAAGTTAAGACAGATGAAAGTTAGTTGAAACTGGACTTTACTGCAGTTTGGATGATGTGGCTCACTAGGGGCTGTTGGGGAAATGAAATACTCATGTAGTGGCAGGAAAAGTTCTGTCCAAAGAGGAAACTGGGAAGATGGTAAGTAAGCAAAGATACTTTGCTCTCCCTGCATCAGTGATTGACTCTGAGATGGTGTTAGTCAAAAGGATGTGGCGCTAACTAGGAAAAACAGCTAGCTTTCTTGGTGAAGTTATTTCCAGCCAAAGAAGAAGCATGAAGTGATACAACAAAGACAGAGAATTTGGCAAACATAACAGGAGATTACATTGGCAGGGGTAAAAGCATGGTAATGGACAAGGGGACTAGTAATTCACGATACTCATATTTGTTAGTGGTGTGTAAATTAACTGTGACTATACAGGACAAAGACTATGGACAGCTTAGTGAAATCGTCTGCTACAAATTAAAAGACCTTGGTTTCTTTCAGAGAAAGGTACAAGACTGCAGGAGCTGTTTATGAAACGGTTACTTAGGTCTACTTTGTGCATTGGGGTACTGCTTGTTTAATCACCTCAAAGTCTCATCTGACATATAGTGTAGGCATGTGAGGAAATGTGTGGAGGGAGAAGGAGCTCAGGGTATAGCTGTCTGCAGTCAGTTGGAGCTTTTACCAGCTTGTTTCTTCCCGCTGGCAGTTCCAGATCCCACAGCTCGACTAAGTCTTTCACAGTGTCATTGTGGTGCTAACATCTGTGAGAATTTGTGACTGTATTGAAACAATCATGCTAGCTTCCCATCACAGTAGATCTTGACACCAGGAGGAAATATTGGTAGCTAAAGTCAGAAGCAAAGCTACATCAACATCTGTGACAAACAATGAGTCACAGTTCGCTTGCAATATTTCTAGTATAACATGAAATTATAAAAAAAAAATAGTGTTCATGCTGTCACTCAAAAGTACCTTCTGGATACTTTTCCAGTACGAGGAGATATTTGTATGAAGGTCTAAGAAGCAGAGGTACAAATCTGTTGTTCACTGACACCCTCTTTCTCAAATTGCCTCTTCGTACCACACATCTGTTATAATTTTGTGAAGTCACTGTCTGTCATGCATTCCTAAAACAGGAAAAAGAGGATAAATTTTTCAAAAGTTTTGTTTGGATGCAGCAGATAAAGGGCCTGACAGAGACCTAACAGCAGTCCTCGATTCTGCTCTAATCTGGGCAAGTAAAAATCCATGTGTGGTAGCCTTTAATTGTGTAGAGAAGAGGGCTGCAAGAATAGCCTCATTCCCCGGCAAATCAAATTTGGTGTCTTTCACAGCACCTACCCAACCAGAGACTCTTTCAGAGGGGGTGAGAACAGAGGAGGCACAATCCCTCTTCTACCAACTTTATGCTGAGCTTCTGCCCTTATGTGGGCAATTCTTTGCATGTGCACAAAAGTTTGGTCAAAGTTCGATAAGTCAGAACAAGCACTTGCTTTGAGGATGAAATCTGCCTCTGAAAAGTCCCAGCAGTGTAAAGCAAAGCACAACATTTTAGTAACTGTTGTGTTTCTTCTTACCTTCATAATTCTTTGTTATTCCACACAGGTAACCTTTCATTTAGAATAGCTATAAATTTTTGTAATTACAAGGATGTGGCTGAATTACTTTTAATTTCTGAAAATTGCAAAACAAGAAGATACAATTATAATAGCAACTTAGGAAAATGATTCTATTTTACCATGTTGCAGTGATAACTTACCAAATTACATGTGTTTGTACCTTTGTTAAAGTATGAAAAAAATCAAACCTGAGTCAGGTATTCCCTATAGATTATTCATTGGGCAGTTATAAGAAAGAAAAATTCCCAAGCAGTTCATGGGAGTGGAATGCAAATAAATAGTTTTGCAATCTTTCTCTCCTTCTTCCATTTTTCTGGTTTTACAAAAGGGGATATTGAAATGTTCTCAATTATATAACCTTATCTAACTTGACCTTCAGATAGCAAAAACATTTGGATTTATTTAATAATACTATATCTACCACTACAAAGCTTATTTTTATTTAATGAAATTTAGGTTGTATGTTAGCTAATATTACAATATAGATAATATTAGAATTCCTAGAACTTGAATTTGAGAGATGCTGATGTGGCTTGGATCTTGCCAGAAACAACTGCAAAGGGATTACCTGCAAAGGTGTGCACAGGTTGCTATTGTATCAGGTGGTCAGGTTTCAGGAAACAATTGAAAGACCGCATGGTATTAGAGGGGTTGAGATGGAGATGGATAAGTGGTATCAAAACCGTGCTCCTGTGGAAGAAACCACAGAAACCGAGGCACCTTAAACCCTGGTAACTTACAAGAGCAGGACAGTGCCAGGGTGTGCAGAAATGCAGTTGGAAAAGCAAAAGCTCAGCTTGAACTGGTCACAGGGGTCAAAAACCACAAGAAAGGGTTCTTCCAGTACATAAACAGCAGATAAAAACTGAAGGAAAATATTGGCCCACTTTTAAATAGGAGAGGTGAATTAGTCACCAATAATGCTGAAAAGACAGAGGTTCTCAACACTTTCCTCACCTTTATCTTTACCAGCACTGTTAGGTCCCCAGCCTTGGGAAAAAAATCCAGGTAGATGCAAACACTGACCCCACTATTCACAAAGGAAGAGTTGGTGTGGGAACAGTTACAGAAGGTTGACCATCACAAATCAATGGGCCCTGACAATGTCCACCTGAGGGTATTTGGAGAGCTGGCTGGTGTTTCTGCAAGGCCACACTCCATAATCTTTGAGAAGTTGTAGAGATCACTGGACATCCCAGAAGATTAGAAAGAAGGTTGATGTCATCTCCATTACTGGAAGGGCTTAAATGACAATCCAGGCAATTACAGATCCATCTAGTCTTACTTCACTTCCTGGGAAATATATGGAACAAAGTCAGATAAAGCATGTGCTTGTGAAAAACCAGCAAGGATTCACCAAGGGTAAATGGTGTTTGACAAACCTGATCGCCTTCTATGACAAAGCAACCTGCCTTGTTGATGTGGGGTATGCAGTGGATCTTGTCTGCTTGGCTTTCTCCAAGGCTTTTGATACACTTTCCCACAGCCTCCTCCTGGAGTAACTGATGGTGTAATGGTCCAGACATGGTGGGGAACTGGTTGACAGATGGCACTCCGAAGGGAGTGGTAAACAGCTCCTTGTAAAACTGGCACCCTGTCACAAGTGTGGTCCCCCAAAGACTGGGCCTAATTCTGTTTAATACCTTCAGAATTGATCTTCATAATGGGTGCTGGGCCATGTTGTCTAAATTGTGCTTTTGCCTGGAAAGGTTGGAACAGATGATCCTAGAGGTCCCTTTCCAACATGGTACTTGATTGTGCCTTCTCACACCTAACAGTTCTTTGGTACCAGCCAAAGAAAATGTCCCTATTTGCCTGTCTGACATTGACTATTGCCTCCTAAGCCCAAGTGCCAAAGTACCAGAAAATTCTAATTTTCCTTCCTGTTGTGGGGAAAATAAAAAAAAAAGGGGAATAAAAAAAATGTAGTAGATCAGAATGGTTGTGTCAGACTGGTTTTCTTCCATTCACTTGTTCAGAATTTCATATAATGCCTAAGATTTTTGGAAGGTATCCAGAAAGGCGGGGAAGGTAAGAATCATTCTGTAGACTTTTTTTAAGTTTCAGAATTGTTCCTTCTCAAAATAAAGATGAAGCATACTATTCTGAAGAAAATTATGTAAACCAGAAAGATATAACAGAGTTCTTTTTCATTGGGGGATATTTTAAGATTTTCAAAACATGTTATTTTATCTGATGTAAAATGTTGTTAAAATATCTTTACAGTATACACTAACTTATAAATAAAAAATAGTCCTATCACAAAAAAAGAATAAAGCTGCTATTTAAAAATGTAATTAAACAGGATGAATAGCAACTGCAAAAGATATTTCAAAACAGAGGAGTCATGCAGGACCCACCTGTATCACTTATAGAAAGCTTTTATAGGGTTCCTGTGCATTTTGAGGTTAAAACAAGTACTTGCTAGAATTTTCCAAATAATTGTGAAAGAGGATATCGGCAACTTTCACCTTCAGGCATTCAAGTTTACAAGATCACATGAAACCCAAGACCCTCTGCTTTAAAGATCATGTTCTCAACTTCATCTTTCACTTGCCAGCTCTAGAAACATTGTCTCTTTTCCTTGACTCAGATGTTCAGCCATATCCCTTGTGATGGCCCCATGAGCACAGTTCTGAGCACTGGAGATTTTGGTGGTGAAAATATTTCAGGGGTCCATAATGATATCCCTGTTGGATGAGGTTAACAGGCAAGAGTAGATAGGCTCTAGAAGCATGCCTTTAGGCTTGCTGGATGAGCAGAGAACAAGGGAGCAGACTTGTGAATTTCTAAACATTAAAGCCTTAGCTCAAACATGTGCAAGACTTATTTGAGTTATCACACACTGGCAACTACACTAAGGGAAGGTCTGATACACCACAGCACTGCCAACCACACAAGAAAGGTCTCCCCTTCTTAGCCAGGCTGGATGAAACACAGGCATCCTTACCATGGTGCTATGCACAGAATATGTTAATTTACTTCAACCTGAGAAAATGAAACATTATTAAATCTAATAAATATTGGGTGTAGGCTGCATATGAAAATACAGATTGTTCTGGGTATTGTTCAGATTCATAACTCTTAGGCAATTAAACAGAGATTGTTTCCCTTGATAATAATGCTACACTGATCTGCTGCTATATATATGCTAAATGTCTGGGGGTACGAGACACTTCAATCACTGTGCTGATGCCAGATTTTTTTGGTTTTAATTACTGGCACATTCAGAAAACAAGAAGCTCTAAAAAAAGAGAAACTCACGGAACTCTGCCAAAGTTATGTTACTGGATTTGATTCCTCCTGATTATGATTAGGAATTGAAATTAATATTCATACTGTATTTGCTTCTCCAACTTTTCACATCTAATGCATTTTAAATCAGCCATGCTGGCATCCTCTGTGTAATTTGGTTGCATAAATGGCCAGGATTCTACAGCTGACTTAGTCATGCAAAGCATAGTCTCTTTGGAGAGACAATGTTTTTCTCTTCCATTGGCAGAGCAAAGTTGTCCATCTCTTTTGGGATGTGAGTGTGACTGGTAATGGAAAGTGGTAGTTAACTTAAAACTCTCATTCAGAAAGCCCAAGATCTTAAGTCATCCTCCTATTTTTTGCTTAGCTCAGATGGCTTACAAGAAGCACATTATCAGTGATATATATTTAAAAAAATAAGCTACTCGAGACAACTTGTTAGAAATTTTAATACAAGTTGAAAGTAAGACATAAATTAATGTAAAAGATATTCTGAAATCACAGAATCATTATGATTGGAAGAAAAATCTTGATATCATCTGGTGCAACCTTCTGTTAAAGCAGAGTTAGAGTAGGCTGCCCAGGACCGTGTCCAGGCAGCTTTAGACTATCTCCAAAATGGAAACTCCACAACCTCTCTGGGCTCTTTTAGTGTTTGACCACTTCAGCAATGAAAAAAGTGCCTTCTTGTGTTCAGATGTAATTTCTCTTTTTTAATTATTATTTTTTCTTATTTTGTACTGGTCTTGGTTTTATCGGCAGTGTGTACCAGGAGGCAGGACCTCCAATGCAAATAGAAACCCCTCTCTCTGAATTTTGAAATTATGAGGCGTTGGTGTGAAGTATAAAAATGAATAACAGTTTTACTAAAGATGAAGAACAAAACAGAACAAAACAACAACCAAAAAATACCAGAGAAAATGTCACCTAAGACTACTCCTTCAGTTCTGTGTCACTGAGATGACGTGGGTCCAGCCGGCGCCACATGGCAGTGAAGCGGCAGTGGCCGAAAGGCAGAGGCCGTGACGGTAGTGGGGGTGCAGCAACTGATGACCCCCTCTTGGCTGCAGGAACCAAAAAAAAAATTTCCCATCCCACCAGCTGTTTTATATTCCGCCTAAACTCTTATGGCATCTCCCTTGAGAACCTGCACCTTCTCTCTCTGCTCCCCACCCAGCCATTCGCGAGGGGAAAGAGGAGAGGTTTTTGCCGTGATCTCTGGACCCACGTGATGACATGGAAAAATTCAACAAGAAAATCTAAACCACAGTGGTACCCATTGCCTCTTTTCCTGTCACTGGGCACAAGTGAGAAAAATTTGGCTCCCTCATCTTCATTCCCTCCCATCAGGTATTTAGACATGTTGATGAGATCCACTTGAGCCTTCAGTTCTCCAGGCTGAATAGCCCCAACTCCCTTAACCTCATACAAAAGATGTTCCAGTCCTCTAAACACTTTCCTAGAAAACAGAAACATCTTCACGGGACAAGAAAAATTGTCCTCAAGTTGCAGTTGAAGCAGTTTAGATTAGATATTAGTAACAATTTCTTCACAGAAAGGCTTGTAAAATATTGGAACACACTGCCCAGGGAAGTGGTGAAGTCACCATCCCTGGAAGCATTCAAAAAACATATGGATACAGCACTTGAGGACATGAATTCATGGTAAACATGGTGATGTAACCATGTTGACGGTCAGACTTGATGGTCTTAATGGTCTTTTGGAACTTCCATGATTTTATGATTCTGCTCCTTTGTAGAACTCAAACCAGCATATCACTGTCTCTCTTGTACTGGGGAGCTGGAACTGGACATTGCATTTCAGGTGCATGTCATCAGTGCTGAGTAGAGGGGAAGGACCACATCCCTCCATGGTCTGATGACCCTTCTCCTAATGTGTTGCAGGATGCTGCTGGCTGTCTTTGCCACAGGCAGAGTGAAGGCACACTGCTGGCCCATAGTCATCATTACTGTATATTAATGCCACTATGGCTTGCCATTCCATTCACTGTTTCCAGAGTGTAATAGATGGCCTGGCTTCATTAAAAAGGATATAGAGACATAGAACATCTTTTTTTAAGGCAGAGGTGAGGTTTAAGTGAAAGAAAGCAACATACCACTCACCTAACCTAAATTTTTTGTTCTCTCATTTGGACAAAATCCACTCAGGTTTCCTTTAGGTAAGGAGTGTTCTGAAAGTGTAACATTCAATGCTTTGAAATGACAAATCAGAAAACAAACCAAAATTGATATTAATGCTGAAATCTTTCTTAGAACTTTAAAAGTGTGCTCGTAGTTTAAAGACACCATCTCTAGGAAATAACAGAAAAGAAGTATCAGAAGTATAATAGCTTTTAAAGTCTGATATTCATTATTTGTGAAATTAAAGAGTTAGGGTTTTATCTTGAGAAAACAGTAATTGAGGCCTGCCATTAAATTCCTTCCTAATTCTGCGTTTGTTTTGTTTCATAGGTAAAGTTAGGGAGTCTTACACAAGCACCTACAATAATCTGATAAAGGTTATAAAGCATGCAGTGGGAAAAGTCCTTCGAATCTAGGGCTTGAAAATGCGCAACATATAAGAATTAGTTTTACAATCCAGTGGTCCTCAGAGTGTAGATCATCTCAGTAACCACAAGGCTTCCCCTGTTTTTCTCTCAGAGCCCTGATTAAGAGGCACTTGTGATAGCCCTCCCTTTTTCATTGTGAATAACATTGAAGTACTGTACTAAAGACAAATGTCAAATTGATATGAAGGTGCTGAACTTGGGAGAACAGTGGAGCACAATGTCATTAACTGGGACAAACAACTCTAAAGTTATGGTGTTGGCATCTCTGACATTTCTCATTGATAATTTGGGAAATTTCCTAATTAATGTGAAAATATAAAATTAGAGAGAAGACAACATTCATATTCTAATCAGGCACTCAGTCTCTTCTTCACAGAGACTTTAAAACAGTAAAAGTTCACAAGTGTGAGCATTATATAAATTAGGTGTACATAAGAATCCCAAGTAAAATGTGAAGCTAACCACAAACCCAATTCATGAACCACCATCAAAATAAGACAATTCTTTTTCTCTGTTCCTTGTTCACCTCCCTCTCCTTGTCTGCTTTCAGCTGAATGAAAGAATCTAGGCTTTCAATTCATACACAGGACATGCTTCCTTGAGAGAAAGAAAATTAAGTGAAAAGAATAGAAGAGAGAAAGAAAATATAAATGAGAACCATTTGGGGCCCAACCTAGATGTTAGTGAAGGAGAGAGTACGTTGGCTGCATGTTATCTGAAATACTCTCTGACAAGTTAATATAACAGATGCTACAGGTGCTTCAGCTGTGGAGTAGACCTACCAGTCGTATCTACAAATCCACTTTAGAAAATTTCTCTACCAGCTGGGAAACATTAGCATATGTTCATTACTTTCAGATGGTGTCTTATTGAAGTTCACTGGTCAGTTTGCTTCTAACTCAGCAATGAGATTTCTTGAGGAGGGACAATAAAAACATGTGCAATATTCCCCAAAGTGGCTTTGCTCAGATATCAGTAGTCTTCAATGTGTATCAGAAAACTTCAATCAAGAGTTGTCTCCACAGCCATAAGATGTTAACCTGAAGACGCTAAAATACTTTGTGCTGTGACATCTGACTCCAGCATCAATAGATTAATTGTTCCCAGAGTACTCTCTCATTCCTCAGTTAGTAAGGTAATTGTATACATTCCGCAGGCAGTATTTATTGTTATGATGTCTTCCACTAAATATTCTGACAGCAGACTTTTTCAGGAAACAAAGCAATGCAACAGCTACATTACATGACACTGAAAAGGCAGAAAAGTCCTTTTTTACCTGCTTTCTTTGGCTTTCTATTGATAATTGTATAAAATTATATATAAAGGTGATCAGGCATAGGACTAACCTTACACATAACTACAAATTCAGTGAACATCTTGATTCAGCACATATTTTCATCTTATTTTCTTTCTCCTTTTGTTCCTTCCATTCCTTGTTCTGATTCCTGCAGAACTGTGTCCTGTCCAGTGAAGTCTCAGATTCTTTCATTTGGATTGAATCACATGTAGAATCTTCAGGTTAGTAAAACGATGGTGGTGATGTTACTCTGAGTGGTTATTGCATTGAGCAGGCTATAATCCAGAAAGTGTAGAGGAGAAGGGTGTGAAGCTTGTCCTAATATATAGTGAAGTTTGAAAAGCTGATGCAAAGAAAGACTTTTAATTTGCAAGAGCTAGGACATTCTTCTTTTTTAAATAAACCAGTTCATAGCAAATGATCCTGTTAGAAGTGTCTACCACAGTGTGACAGGGATCCTTAAACTAGCTCTGAACAAACGGGTGAAGCTCTAAGGACAAAGCAGAGCTGAACACATATATTAGTCTGGAGCTAAAGAAGAAGAACTGTGGTAGTGTGGCATAGAGTCCAAGTGCTTATTAACTCCTGTTTCTACATCTCTCTTGCCTAATATTAGCTTAGGCATTTCAGTACACAATGCGTGTTTATCCTTCAGGAATTTCTGCCCTTCTGGGGGCATGTGTAGGAGTCATTCCTTTCTGTTCAGTACAACTGGGCTGACAAGAAGCTGAACTACAAGTATGAGTTTCGTTAGCTGGTTTAATGATATTATTTTCAAATTATTTTCCCTAAGGCACATATTTCTGTACTATCTGCTGAAACCTTATCCTTGGTCCTGAGTAGTCTCCCAAAGTGTCATGAGTTCAGTCTGATGCCATCTTGCAAGACAAGCATTAATAAGACTGTAATGAGCACATGGACATGCCCTTAGATCAAAACCCTACTAATGATAGGGGGAATGTTTTCTTTTCATTTGACTGACTTTTGATCAAGCTTTTAGCATTGTCAAAAGCTTTGAACTATTTCACTCCAAAAAATGTTTTGAAAATAGGTTAGATATAGTCAATAAACATACAGATAATGTAATAAATGAAAATTGGTTGTTGTAAACCAATACTGGGATTCAAACAGCTAAACTTTATGAAAACAGTATAATGGTGAATAAATCTTCACTGACAAGTGTAATTTGAAGGAACAAAAATGCTTGTAGCTTTTCTTTCATCTCAAGGGAATGGCTATTACCAGAGTTCTCCATTATCACTACTATATTTTATTCAATAAATTACTTTTAAATTGTTATAGTATCATATAGATCATAACAATTCTGAAAGTCAACAGATTATTCATAGAATAAGATATCTCTCACTAGTAACACATATGGCAGAAGCTGTCTGTACTGAGTTCTTGCCTGTGCTTTCCCTTTATCAGTTGAATAGTTAATTTGTTTCCTATCATGAGAAGAATTAATTAAATTAAAAAAAAAAAAAAAGAAAAAGGAAAGGAAGTATAACCTCAACAACACTTATGACAAAAAACCAGCAAAAAAATTGCCGTATATTTCTGTCTGCTATTACACTGAGCCTATATTATCTGTGGACTGTGACTTGGACAGAGTGTGCATTCACAATGTTAAAGGGAAGCAGAAAATCTCACACCTTCTTTGTGACCATCTGGATATGAACAGGGTGCTAAAGGGGAAGCAGATTTTATGGATCTTTGAAATACATCTCCTACATCCCAAAATCCACAAACCAGAAGCAGGAGGGATGCTGATGGAGAGTGAATGAGGAGATTGGGGTGGTCCTGGGCTTTGCCCCTCAAAAGTGCACTGTTGTCCAAGACAGCTCAGCTAGTTGAAGGGATTTATAATTTACTTTTGGGATAGACTAGTCAAACAGCTAGATGCTTGTCACATACAAGGAAAGACATCTGCTGCAAAGGTTTCTGGCTGAAGTGTGTTGCACTTCATCCTATGATCAGGACTAAGCCTGTACAAACACCTACAAAAAATTATTAGAGTTACTATCACCTAATTTTTATCACCATGACACCATTGATTTTCACTGGAAGTATACTGACTATACATCAACTGAAGAACTGGCTTGCAAATTGAATTTCTTTGCTGAGGCAGTAACTATTTAGGAACAGGCTTAAAGTCAACAAACATGAAGAAGTATGTGGAATTTGATAAAAGCTTTATCAGCTCCTTAGATTGAAAGATGTCATTGTAGGCAACAATTTAATGAAGGACAATGCTGCATGAAAGGTGTACTGTTCTTATGAACATCGGGTAATAAACTCTTTTTTTTTTTTTTTTTTTTAAATCTGAAAACTGGTAACTCCTTAGAAATGGTGTGATTCTTACGGATGACATGTTTAGCCACCTTTGGAACATGTACAAAGCTTTTGGGGAAAAAAAGTTTCATATCTCAGGCTGCCCCATATGATTCTGTTTGGCTATAGCAATTACTTTGTTGAAAACATTTTCTCAGAGAAGTTGCATTTCCTTCACAGGAACATCTAGGAACCACTTTTGCTGTACAATAGAACAACTGACACCAAAAAATCCCTCTATTAAAACACATTCCTTCTTTTTTCATTATTGCTACTTGCGCTGGGACATAGTCAAATTTTATCAAGATAAACATGAAGAATCCCACTGATATTGGTGCCCTTTGAATCAGATCTATTAGGACTGGCTCAATTCCACTTGACAATTTTTCCCCCATTATGCTCGTGAAGTTTTGCTCTAGCAATGCTATTCTCTCCTTGAGCACTTTGATCCTTGCCTTTTGGGTATTCTGTTCACCCACTCCAACAGTGTGTCTTTTTAATATGAGCTTTTTTCAGCTTCAGTTTTCTCTTGAGTGTTGCAGATGGAACAGGGTACCACAGCTAGATGACGTATAGAGTCCCTGTTGATTCCAGATTGCTTACACATTTCTACTAGGTCCTGCGGTTTGCTTCATGAATCATGCCAGTCTCATCTTCAGTACTATGAAAGAGCTCTGTGCCCTGGTGATGGCTTATGAATAAAAGCAAAACCAAGATCTAGAGAATGGGTTGGATATGGTAGAAGAATATGGCCTGCAGAAAAGAAAAGATTTAGCTATAATCCAGAATCAATTCATCGTAAGAAAGGATTTTTACTGGTTTCAATGAATGCTGAATCATATCCCTGTGTAATTTTAAGAAACTCTAATATAGTGTCTTGCAGGCATGCTGAAACCTATTTTAGAAGTGAACTTTTTTCAAGATCTATGAAACTTCAGCTGGAACTGATAAGGGAACAGACAGGTCAAGCATAATATTCTTGGGTTTTCTCCTCACAGTGGTGTTTTGTGGGGTGACATCATCCTGGTTTGCTAAGGTGGATTTTTTTGAAGCAAAGGCAAAATAAAAAAAGGTAGGGAAGTAAGCGGAAAGTATGCCTAAATGTATGAGTGGCTATCTTACATCAGTCTTAGACTAGTCTAGACTAGAGGTTGGCAGGGGAGGAATAGAAGAATAGCAAACATATTGTTTCTGTAATCCTTTCAGCTTCAAGTATTTGCTGACTGAGATGCTTCTTGATCCAGGGTTTGGCTTTATATCTTTGCAATCAACTAAAAAAAAAAGGAAGAAAAAAGGTGACAAGGAGAGTGACATAATAGCAAGGTAATGCCAGAATAAAGGTCTGACAATTCAGATGGTGCTCAGGAAACAAAGCTATGATGACCTTATTTCCCTATTCTCTCCTAACCAAAGCAGAACACTTTTAGGGTTAAAAAATTAAAGTCACAAAAGTGGTGCTGGTAAGTCCTTCCAGACTAGCTTTGTTGAAGAGGTGTGATCCTTTGAATATGCAGAAACCTCTTCTTATGTTATAACTGAAGTCCCTCTCTACTTGTTTTTATTCTCAACCCTTGACACCCAGTGTTGGTTTTGGCTGGGATATAGTTAATTTTTTTTACACTGGCTAGTATGGGGTAAAGTTTTGGACTTGTGATGAACACAGCTGACAAAATAGAGATTTTTTTGGTTAATTCCTAGCAGAACTTTCACAGCATCCAAACCTTTTCTGCTTCTCGTACTGCCCCACACTGAGGATGCTGTGGGTGAACAAGAAACTGTGATGTTACATTACGTCCCTGACTACAGGGATATTACATTTTCCCAGAAGCATCACTAGCCTGGCTTGGGGGCTCAGCTGTGTCCTTCACTTACAGACCTCACCTCTGCAGTCCTTTGCTGCCAACACCATGTCAGTGATGCCCAATACTCCATGTGACATTCCAATATTATTAAATAATATTGTTTATAGTTTTGGTTTAACCTATACCTAAATGCAACACTCTTTTGAAGAGGAGCTGAAGGCAAACAGCACGGATGTCTTCACAGTTATGCTGTCTTAGCTTTTTCTAAACTTACATCTCCAACATAGAGGGATGCAGGGGGACCTCTGCCATGAGAATCCACATTGCTTCTGCAGCAGCTGGTGGTAGTTCTTCTCTGGGGGGTGCTCTGACTAGACATTGCACCTCCAGGAAGTGAAACATAGCACAATATATAAACCTTATAGCTGAATATGGGGAAATGACAACCCTACAGTCTGCGCTATGGCATAGCTTGGACCGGAATTTTCCCTCATTTGGGGTTCTTGAAGCTCATCCATATCATAACTTAGCCTTAGCATATAGCGTGGATGTGTGGCAGCTGCCAGCACAAGCAGAAATGATGGCTTGCATGGGCCCAGGTGCAGCACAGAGGAGGTGCACAGAGGGACTGAGTGCCCGAGTGTGGCTACAAGCTTTTGCAAAGGGGTGGTTTTTACCTTGTGTGTCTATTACCATTTTCTTGCTTTAATGACAATATGTTCAGGAGGTGAGACCTCTAATGAGATGAGCTCTCCCTTTTATTTCTCTTCCCCCAATATAGACATGGCAAAAAATTACGAGGAGTCTAAATGAAGAAGGAAAATTATTAGTAGTACTAAGACCAGAAAGAAACAAAAAAAAAAAAGAAACGATAGCAGAAAATATTACCTAGCTACCCTCCTCCCAGGCTATAATAAAACCTGGAAGGATATTTCATCCGAAGGAGAGTCCTATGCCACTGAGATGGTAACGTGGGTTCTGGTGTAGCAAACTGCGTGGAGTGACAATGATGGGGCCAGGATGACCTGGTGCAGTGCTGGGGCCAGGCTGTCTCGGGCCAGGCTGTCTCAGGCTAGTCAATGGCAGCGTTTTGTGCAGCTCTAGGAAAGGGAGATGCCCAGTCTGTTGGAGGTGGCTGGTCATGGTGGGATGGCTCATCTTGGGCTGGGGTGCTTTGTCTGGTGTGAAAAAACAGTTGCAGTTAAGATGGAAAAGGCTACAGGTAAGGAAGGGAAATCTCTGGGAAAAGGCTCCAAATATCCACTGTGCTCCAGTGAGCAAAAACCAGGCACCAAAGAGAGACAGTTCCAGTGCATGCCTGCTTTTATCTCCTGTCTCCTGAGTTCCTGGGACGCTTCACTTTAGGAACCCAGCTTTTCGGCAGGTCCTGAAATGCTGAGGACGGTCTTCCCCGATTCAGGTCAGATGGGGTTGGGGGGCAGTCCCCCATGCTCTGAATTACGTGGTGGTATGAAAAAAGTCACTAAAAGTCTTTACCGTTATACTGAAACTGCAACAAGCATAAAGTCTTTTCTCTTATGTTCTAAGTAAAGACTGAATTTTATCTTGACTGTGCTAAAGTTACACTTTACATATGAAGCTTCATACTGTAAAGTTTCATTAAAATGCATGCAGATATGCATTCACTAGATGAACGGTAAAGTTTTCCTCTGAAACATGAAGTAGGATTTACCCTTAGTCAGATTTACGCAAAGAAACTGGGGGGGATTTTTTCTTCTTAAAAATTTTCCTTTTGCTAAGAAAGGCATTTGTCAAACCCTCACTCCTGTCAAAAAGGTAGTCAGTTCTCTTATTTCCAGGAAAGCAACAATATCTGTGAAACATCAGGCAATTAGCAGCTTACAACCTACTTTGGAATTTGACACAAATGAGAAAACCCCCAAATTAAAAAAAAAAAAAAAAAAAAAAAAAAAAAAAAAAAAAAAAAAAAAAAAAAAAAAAAAAAAAAAAAAAAAAAAAAAAAAAAAAAAAAAAAAAAAAAAAAAAAAAAAAAAAAAAAAAAAAAAAAAAAAAACCCAGAAAAAAATAGCTCTTTATAACCGCTTATGATCATGAACAGAACTTTAGTTTTCCTCTATGGCATTTGTATATTAACCAAAAACCACAACAGAAAAAACA